>NC_040913.2:84401350-84701868 GCF_004126475.2 Phyllostomus discolor | reverse complement strand
CCTAACCTTGCTCTCCATGGAACAAACACATACAGTTTATTCTACATCATTTAATTCACCTTTTCTTTTTATAAAGGCAAAAATAAAGATCTAAATGTGAATCTATGTTTCCCTGTGTTCTCGGGCATTTAAACCAAAGTGCAGAGCATTAAACATTAATTGTAGTTGTTTAAAACTCTCCACAGGCAGCTTTTTTAAAATAGATGGGCATTCCAAGAATAATTATAGGGTGATTTTGAAAACAAAGGTACAAAAATGTATATCACTAAATAAATGTTATCCTTCAGGAAAGTTGCACTAAATAAATAGCCATGTCACTGCAATAGCAACTTTTGGCCTGAAGTTACCATAAGGGACTGTGTGGACTCAAAACCTGGTTCTGCTACTGATAAATGGTGTGATGGAAGACAAGTGATTCAGGCATTGTCGGCCTCGCTTTAGGCATCTGTGTCTGGTAGATTGCTACAAGATGGCCTCAGATAAAACACGCCTCCCTGAACGCATGCTCTTGTGGGGTAGTGACCGCCCACATTGAACTAGCCAGCCTCTTGAACTTCTTAGGCTAAGAATGCAACGGATACGATATTGTATCAGTTGTGAGGCTAGGTGTTAAAAGGCTTTGCGGCTTTCAGTTTTGCCCCCTTGAAATCAGACCACCATGTTAGGAAGGTGCCCCATCTGGCCTGTTGAAGGACGAGAGTTCATGTGGAAAGGGCATGTGGTCACCAGCTGACAGCCAATCGCCAGACAGGGGACCCTCCAGCCTCAGATGAGCCATCAGGTGATGGCAGTCATATGAGTAATCCCAGGTGGCAGCAGCAAAAGGACCATCCAGATTGCCAACCCACAGAACAGTTAGAAATGATAAGCTATTGTTCTTTTAGGCAAATAATTTTGGGATGGTTTATTAGAGAACAACGATTAATGAAAGCCTTGTGTAGTGGAATAATAAATAATATTTATCTAACAGGGTTTTGTTGAAGATGAAATGAAAACATACATAAATACAGCTTTTGGATTATATGAATGCTCAACAGATGTTAATACTATTATTATTTCAAGGAAACTAATTGGAAAAAGACAACACTAACACATACATGTAAATGGTAGAATACAATTGACCTTTGAAGTTAGGACCCCAATACCTCCCCTGGCCCACACAGTCAAAAATCCTTGTATTACTTGACTCCCTAAAAACTTCTTCGCTACTAATAGCCTCCTGATGACCTGAAGCTTTACCAGTACAAAAAGTCAGTTTATGCATGTTTTGTATGCTACAATGTCTTATGCGTACTGTATTTTTACAACGCAGTAAGCTAGAAAAAAAGAAAATGCTATTTTAAAAATAATATGGAAGAGAAAATGGATTTATAGTACTCTATATTTATTGAAAAAATCTTCATATAAGTGGACGCATGGTGTTCACACCTGTAGAGTTCAAGGGTCACCTCTATTTGTTCAAAATCTACACATTACTTTAGAATATAAGAAAAAACAAAGAAGGACAAAATCTCCAGTGAGTTGAAACCTGGAAAGAAAACTTACAGTTGTAATGATGATTTGAATCAGGAGCAAACTAGCAGCCATAGACCACATCCATATGACAGAATATTTTTTTCTCATTTTCAGAAAGCACTACATTCGTGATAGCCATCTAATAACCAGGAAATTTCATGCAAAATACACATTTTCACCTTCTGTAAATATTTGGTTGACTTTTCAAGATTTAGCCCCCGTGGCCCTCACTCCCTCATCATAACCAGGGCCCCCAGCCTGAAATTGCATGTGTTCTGAAGGTTACCACGGAATCCGTCTGTCTGGTCACTCACTTAGTGACCAAAACGACCCCTGTCGGTATCCGAGTTTAGGGCCCCAGCTTTAAATTGAGGATGAGTAGAGGGTTGGATCTATACTTCTTAATTTTAAAGCTATAAATTTCCTGAGTTATGAATCTTTAAGAAGCATCTATTTCAACTGTCAAATTTAGAATCAAGCCATGTAGTGAGTTAGGGAGAGCGAGGGCCAGGGTGCAGAAATTCTAAATCTAGTTCCCTGCTATCTCCACCTCTGTCTGAAGGGCGACACTCTGGCGGTGACGAGTTTGTTACAAACGTTCAGCATTTGGACAGGGACTCAGCTAGGGCATGTGGGTGTTGATGGTAGAAAAGAGAGAGATGTGTTATAATGGTGTCATCTATTCCTAGAGGTGACAAATAAACTATGTGACCAGCTACAACTTTCAGGTCAGTGGTCAGTTACACATGCCCAAAGGAGGGAGATTCCTACAGGCCTTGCTCTGATCAGATGAGGTTATTTATTCACTCCCAATTGTGTGCCATGTTTGAGAACCCAACCTTCGAAGGGAAAACATCAGTCCTAGGTAGAACTGGAAGACCTCAGCACATAACAAAATATTTTTGAACAGCCCATAGGCACTTTTCTAATGGGAAGGGAAAAGGGCTGAGGGACTGAGTTGGTTCATGCTCTCTTCTCTGCTCAGGAATCATGATGCTCTTCTTCTACGACAGGCCCGACTAGTAATGTTGGTCTCAGGACAGAAGTTTCTCAAGATCAGAAATTATGGCTTTTCCTTCTTTGCGATAGGACTCTCTGATAAACTCAGGATGCTCAATTAAATATGAATTTTAGGTAGACAACACATCACTGTGTGGTATGAGTACCTCCGTGTATTTGAGCAATACTGAACTAAGAAAATAATTGAAATACTAAAATGAGTCATTGTTAATCTGATATTCAGATTTAATGGGGCATCTTCCTGTTGTGGTTATTGCTTTCTTTCCATTTGCTTTGTTTTTTGATAAACCTGGTAACCCTACTTAGAGAGAAATGCCAGAGACAGCCCTGCCAGAGAAGAAATAGTCAATACATGCCATTTGAATTTTGAATAGTACTTTTTGCATTTTCACCTAATGGCATGTGATCATGGCTCCACTAACCTTTGGGGTGTCATCAGATGCTAATCTGATTCCAGACACAAATCGCAGCACCAGTGATAATAATTAAAACCAAAATAACAATGCCATCTACATTTCTGCAGCGCTTTATGGTTTTCAAAGGTCAGAGGCGGTACGTGCTCTTTTTATAATAAATTCTGAGTAATCTCACAGTTAAACTGAGACTTAATAAAAAGAAGATATAGAGAGGGAAGAATGCTTTGGTGGTTATAGAAAGATCTTCATCTTTACCTAAAGGACTAAATTCCTGGTCCATACCTTCTCTTTCACATTTTTAAATCGGATCATTCTTTTTCTGGTGTGACTATGTCAGTTTCAGTGGGAGAGAAAATAACTTAATTTAGGGCACTGCTGGCTGCAGGTGAACAGGCATTTATTTTCCGTGCCACCCCATATTTATGCCTTGCGACCTTCCAACTGCTAATTAAGACAAAGAGCAAAATTATACCCTTGAGCAAATAGTCTAGTACCTTTTTCCAGCCTGGGATGTGACAGACACCACACTTGAAGTATGCTTTTTTTTTTTTTGTATAGCCTTTATATAACATAATAGACTAACTGAGTACATGTTGAGCAGACAGAAAGGGAGAATCATTTCACACTCCTGCTGCTGCTGCTGCTGAGAAGTGTAGGAATGCTTCCTTTACTTTCTTATCCTAGAATAGCACACAGAAGACAACCTAGCAAGTGTTAGGACTCACAATACCATCCGTCTGTCAAAAACGTACATGTATATAATTATAGCTTATATACAATTTTATATAATATATAATTATATCTAATTTTTGGCTTAGTTTGCTGGTTCTTTTTGTGGCTCTGTTGACATGAAACTAAAAAATTAAACATCAGGAAAAGTAATGAGAGCTAATGTTCTGTAAAAGATGTGCTGCATTTCCAGGGCTTTCGAAAGTCGCCCAGCATCCAACGTTGCTACAGAACGCTTGAATGAGAAGATAGTTGCACAGAGCCCTGGCTGGCATAGCTCAGTGGATTGAGCACGGGCTGGGAACCAAAGTGTCCCAGGTTTGATTCCCAGCCAGGGTACATGCCTGGGTTGCAGGTCATAATCCCCAGCAACCACACATTGATGTCTCTCTCTCTCTCTCTCTCTCTCTCTCTCTCTCTCTCCCTCCCTTCCCTCCCTAAAAATAAATAAATAAATAAATAAAAGATAGTTGCACATTAAGTAGGTGGGAGTCAGAGTCCAAACCGCAGACAAAACTAATCAAACGATACCCGTGACTCCTAAGGCACGTGGACGTCTTCAGAGACTAATGTCTTCTTCTACCATTTAAGAGGAAATTACGTCAAATCGAAGCCAGGAAATTGAAAGTACTGAAGAGAGTTTACGGTAGAATCCAGTACTCTGTGATGATTTTGTGACAATGTCGTCTCTCTGTCCTGTGCCCCAGAGTTTGTGTCACCTTTCAAAGATTAAATGTTTATCCTCCAGCTGGGTTTCTCCAGAACTATGCTGGTTGTTAAAGAAAGTATCCCTTTGAGGTGTTCACATGCGTTTACATATAAATACATGTTATACACTACATATTACAGATATCAATGTATGTACAAAGGCTTATAGGCTCCACATTAATTTTTATAATGGGTTGTCCTTATGGATGTCTGCATGAACCCTTCCTAGCTGTCTTCCAGGAGAGTGGGGTAGCCTGCGCTGATTAATTGAGTCAGATCTCAAACAGCCTTTGCTCAGGATGAGGACCCTGTGTTTTTGCCGGCAGGTTTGAAGCCTGCTGCCTCCTCCATCCTTACCGGAGAGAATGCAGTTGCCACTTTAACAGAAAGCATGAAGGAAGCCTTTGACCAGGAGCACCACCCCCACAGGTGGAGCCAAGAGAGAGCCGTAGTCTTTGCATTTCTGACTCTGCCACCCAGTCTTTCAATGAAAGCAAATAACATGAGATTAGAAACCTTTCATTTATTATGATCTGCATGTCCTTTTTATAGCCCTATTAAAAAAATAAAACTTTTAACCTAAAAAGATGCATAAACACAGAAATCAAAATCACCAACAAAACAAAAAGGCAACCACCTGAATGGGAGATGACATTTGCAAACACCAGTTCCAAGAAGGGGATGATATCCAAAATATATAAAGAGCTCATACAACTCAACACCAAACAAACAATGCAATTAAAACATGAGCAGAAGACCTGAACAGACACCTTTCCGAAGAAGACATATAAATGGCCAACAGATACATGAAAAGATGCTCAAGTTCACCAGCTGTTAGGGAAATGTAAATCAAAACCGCTGTGAGATACTGCTTCAGACCTGCGGCAATGGCCATTATCAACAAGACAAGTAACAATAAGTGCAGAGAGGCTGTGGAGAAAAAGGAACCCCATGCACTGCTGGTGGAAATGTGAAATGGTGCAGCCGCCATGGGAAACAGTAAGGAGGTTCTTAGAAAAATAAGTAATAGAGTTACCGGGTGACCCAGCAATCCCTCTTCTGGGTATCTACCCTCAAATTGAAAATATTTATTTGGAAAGATATATGCACCCCTATGTTCACTGCAGTATTGTTCATGGTGATCAAGACATGGAAACCACCCAAGTATCCTTCAATAGAGGACTGGATAAAGAGGATGTGGCCCATGTATCCAAGGAATACTACTCAGCCATCAGAAAAGATGAAATACTGACTTTTGCAGCAACATGGATAGGTCTTGAGAATATCACACTAAACAAAATAAGTCAGAGGGAAAAGGTCAAGATCCATATGATTTTACTCATAGGTGGGATATAAAACTGAAAGCAGCAAATGAACAAACAAAAACCCATAGGCACAGACAACAGTATGGTGGTGACCAGAGAGAAGAGGGTAGGGGACAGTAAAGGGGAAAGGGGGTCAAATATATGGCGACAGGAGATTTGACTTCAGGTGGTGGGCACGCAGTGTGATGTACAGATCATGCATCATGCACATGTGCACTTGAAATCTGTATAACCTGATTAACCATTGTCATCCCAATAAATGCCACTTAAAAAATTAAAAGATGCATGAAGAAGCTTTACTTAATTTCTAACTTGATGATTTCTTACCATTAATATTTTAACCCCTTCTCTCCTTCTCTGACCCCTCCTGCACGAGTTTATCATTTAAATGTAAACAGTTACCTTTATATCGACTTGGAAAAATTGGTTCAGAGACTCTGAGAGTTTCTCTCTGTTTAGAAAGTGGAGCCCAGTCTTCTTCCCTACAGTTAAATAATATGGGGACAGGAAGGGGCGCCTTGCACATATATAACACCTATTCTCATTCTTTAGATGTCATTGGGATGCTTGTGATGTGTCCTCACTTACCCCCAGAGCAGGCTGTTGGTCGAGTTCCTCTCCTTTCCCTGCTGCATCTGTTTATAAACCACTCCAAAGTAGCCCTCACTCACCACCCCAGGCAGAAGCCAGCAGCAGCCACCAAGGACCAGCAGCTGGACATGTGGGCTTCACAGTCACCCAGGGGGACCCTGGACATCGGACAGGTTGGGTGGAGAGAATAATTGCCTGCAGCTCTGCCTCCCTGGTCATCCACAATTTCTATTCCCAGAGAGAAAGACACAGAGATTGCTGTTGCTCCAGCATGTGGGGGGATTTCATAATGAGTCAGGCAGGGAAATAACAGATGGTGCATCGAGTGTAAATGTGAAACTACCCTTGGAGCTGAAGCAGAAGGCTGGCACTCCCGGGGAAGTTCAGCCAACACAGAGCCGACTCCCCGTGTTGCTCAGCGCTTCTCGCTTTTGTCTCGCTTCTCCGGGCTTTGTTACTACTAAGCACTCCCAAACAACTGACCCCAAAGTGGGGTCCACCTACAGGCCCCCAGCCTCTGATCCCCGGGCCCTCTCTCCACCTTAACTGCTCAGATGGGCTCTCTCATATCCCTTCTCATTCATTTAAGCTATTTCTTTAGACTCTTAAGACTCATTCCTCCCTGCCTTCTGGACTCAGTGTATTTGCTAGAGTGATTTCCACTCCATGGCTATGGTTCTAACCATATTCCATCATGCTCATTGCTTTTTCTTTTTTTTTTTTTTTGTATAAAGAGTCCCTCCCCTGCCACCACTTTTCTTTCTTTTGAAATTCTTGTTTTTTAAAAATAATCTTCCAGATCTTTCCATTAGCTCTAGTAGAAGTTGTATCTCCCTTATTAAAAAGTCTGGTGGAAAATTGTCAACATGTATCGGGCACTTGACACATGACTTTGGCATCGCAGTTACCCAGAGGAGCACTGTGTCAGGGGAGAAGTGTGGACCACAATGGCTCGAATCGCTTGTGCACTGTTTTTCCTGTCGTATAGCTGATTTTCTTTCATACAGCTGTGCCTTCCCCTGGGCAGTAAACACCTGTGGCTTCCCTAGGGTGGGATTTAGCTGTTTTGCAAATAAGATTGTGGAATGGGAGGACTGAGGGTTCTACAGAGACACTGAAAAAACAGATATATGGAGATATGCTTATGTGGAGACATATACATGATAGAGAACTGAGAACAACAAAAGAAGAAAAGGAAATGTACAATACTAGGAACTTTTTTTACATAGATGCACCTTAGGGTTTAAAAACTCATAATGTGATTATTTGAAAACTTTAAAACAATATTTCAAAATTAATGAATGCTTTTCAAATAAATGATGTTAAATTAGACCCAAGAACAAACAGAAAATCTGAAGAGCATAATGAAGACATTTAATGCTATGAAGATATATTGTAAATCATTTCTATTTTATACAAACATTTTTACAAAGAAGAAGAGGGGAAATTACCTATCTGATTATGTGAGGCAAAGCTGGCTTTTATTAGTAAGGATAACATTAATGTAGCTCTGATGAGAACAGTAAAAGAGAAAAGATAAATAATGTGAGGTGAAGGCTGCGTGAACTTGACCGTGGGTCCCCTTTCACAGCCATATGTATACCAGAGGATCACACTGTATGCTTTAAATATATTACAGTTTTATTTGTCAAATTATACCTCAATTAAGTTGAAAGAATTTAAAAAAAATAAGAAAGGACAGTAAAAGAAAATTTTACCAGAACAAATAAAAAATTTCTAAATGAAAGTTTTGCAAATTGAATTCATCAGTGCATTAAAAAAATGGTAATGCTTGATACTCAAGTAGCATATTCTCCCTAGAGATAAAAAGTTGGTTCAAGAGGGGAACCTCTTCATACCATACACCAATTTAGGAAATTGCACAGGTGGCTGCCAGGGGCTAAGCAGAGGTAAAATGGAAGGAGTTGTCTAATGGGTATAGATTTCAGTTTTTCAGGATGAAAATATCCTGGAGATTGGTTGCCCAACAATGTGAATGTACTTAACATTGCTGAACTGTAGCCACAGAAGTGGTTAAAATCATGAGTTTTATGTTATGACTTTTTTATCACAACAAAATATTCTAAAGAAATTATAGAAGAACAAACATATAAATCACCTCACCCTGGCTAGTGTGGCTCAGTGGATTGAGTGTCAACCTGTGAACCACAGAGCCGCTGGTTCGATTCCCAGTCAGGGCATATGCCTGTGTTGTGGGCCAGATCCCCAGCTGGGAGTGCACAAGAGGCAACCAGTCGATATTTCTCTCACACACTGCTGTTTCCCTCCCTCTCTTTCTCCCTCCATCCCCCTCTCTAAACAAATAAATGAATAAAATCTTTTTAAAAATTACCTCAATAGATGCAAAAGTACTCAACCAAATTTATGCTTAGTGAAAATTTAAAAAAAAAACTAGCATACCTGAAGTATAAGGGAGCTTTCCTGCTCTAGTAGGCTGAGTAATGACCCCCAACCATAGATGTCCACATCTTAATCTCTAAAACCTGCAAATGTTACAAAATATGGCAAAGGGGACTTTGCTAATGTGATTAAGCTCAGAACCTTGAACTGGGAAGAGTAGTTAGGGTTACCCAATGTAATCACAAGGGTCATTGTAAGTGGGAGGCAGGAAGAGTTGTGGAGGTTGGGGTGGCATATTCTGGGTGGAGCTGGAGACAGACACCACAAACCAAAGAACACAGGCAGCCACTGGAAGTTGAAGAAGGCAAGGGAATGGATTCTCACTGCAAAACCTCCCGAAGAAACCAGCACTATTAACCAGGCGTGGGTTCCGGGGAACTGACTTCCCAATCTGGTCTCCATGATTATAAAAAAAGAATTCCATGCAGCACTGTGAAGCCATGACATTTGTGGTAATTTGCTACAACACTAAAAGGAAACTAATACATGTATGGACGATGATCTACTCATATAATCAGTGAATATTTATCAAGTACCTGTTATGTGTTAAGCACTTTAGTTGGCATTAGAAATATCAAAATGAACTAAAACAGATGAAAAAACCCTCTGTTCTTTTGGGGTTTTCCTGGGGAGATAAGAAGAGAGAATAATAATGTGCAAAATAAAAAGGAAGCAGACTTCCTACGCCAAGATGGAGGCATAGGGAGACACACTGTGCCTCCTCACACAACCGAAAGAAGGACAACAACAAATTTAAAAACAAAAAACAACCAGACCTATCAGAAAATCAAACTGTATAGAAGGCTGACAACCAAGGAGTTAAAGGAGAACAAACAGTCACCCACATCGGTAGGAGGGGTGGAGACAGGAAGCAGGGGCAGAGAGGACTTGAGGCCAGGTGGTGGCTCCAGGACCAGGTGAGGCAGCAGCCAGAGGACCAGGTGGTCCCACACTGGTGTGCAGATAAACCAGGGGAACAACTGGGGAGTGAGACAGACCCACAACCCAGGGTTCCATCGAGGGAAAATAAAGCCTCAAAACCTCCAACTGAAAACACCTGTGGGGGTTGCAGCAGCGGGAGAAACTCCCAACCTCACAGGAGAGTTCGTTGGAGAGACCCACAGGGTCCTAGAATGTACACAAAACTGCCCACCCGGGAATCAGCACCAGAAGGGCCCGGTTTGCTTGTGGGTAGCAGAGGAAGTGACTGAAGTGATCTGATAGGCTGAGATAGCCAGCCTATCAGATGCAGAGTTCAAAACACTGGTAATCAGGATAGTCACAACTGGTTGAGTATGGTCACAAAACTGAGGAAGGAGTGAAGCTATGAAAAGTGAAATAAAGGAAAATACACAGGAAGCCAACAATGAAGGGAAGGAAACTGGGACTCAAACCAATGATATGGACTGGAAGGAAGAAATAAACATTCAACCAGAACAGAATGAAGAAATTAGAATTCAAAAATATGAGGAGAGGCTTAAGAACCTCCAGGACAACTTTAAGTGTTCCAATATCCAAATCATAGGGGTGCCAGAAGGAGAAAAGGAAGAGCAAGAAATTCAAAACTTATTTGAAAAACAATGAAGGAGAACTTCCCCAATCTGGCAAAGGAAATAGTCTTCCAGGAAGTCCAGGAAGCTCAGAGAGTCCCAGAGAAGTTGGACCCAAGGAAGCACACACCAAGGAACATCATCACTAAGTTACCCAAGATTAAAGACAAGGAGAGAATCTTAAAAGCAGCAAGAGAAAGGGAGACAGTTACCTACAAAGGAGTTCCCATAAGACTATCCACTGATTTCTCAAAAGAAAACTTACAGGCAAGAAAGGGCTAGAAAGAAGTATTCGAAGTCATGAAAGGCAAGGACCCATAACCAAGATTACTCTATCCAGCAAAGCTATTGTTTAGAATGGAAGGGCAGATAAAGTGCTTCCCAGATAAAGTTAAAGGAGTCCATCATCACCAAGCCCTTATTATATGAAGCGTTAAAGAGACTTATCTAAGGAAAAGAAGAAGATCAAACACTATGAACAGTAAAATGACAACAAATGCACAACTATCAGCAACTGAACCTAAAAAAAAAACAAAAACAAACTAAGCAAACAACTAGAATAGGAACAGAATCACAGAAATGGAGATCACATGGGGGGTTATCAGTGGGAAGGGAGGGGGGAGAATGGGGGCAAAGGTACAGGGAATAAGAAGCATAAATAGTAGGTACTAAATAGACGGGGAGGTTAAGAATAGTATAGGAAATGTAGAAGCTAAAGAACTTGTATGTATGACTCATGGACATGAGCTAAGAGGGGGGAATGCCTGTGAGAGAGGGTGTGCAGGGCAGAGGGGAATAAAAAGCAGGATAGAACAACTGTAATAGCATAATCAATAAAATATATGTGAAAAAAGAAAATAAAAAAATAAAATCTCGGGGAAAAAATGGAAGTAAGGTAGTGATCCTCAGCACAGAGGAAAATACTACAGGGAGAAGAAATTAAAAGTGTCATGGTAGAAGGGGTAAGCTAAATTTTGAGACTGAGGGAGTGAGAAAGGACTCACTCACTGGAGAAGGAACATTTGAGTAAACATCAGAGGAAACAAGGGCCTTTGCATGTATCTGGGGGAACAGCACTCCAGTCACAGAGACCAGTTGGCACCATGTCCAGAGTCCAGGACGGGGCGTGCCTGGCCTGTTGGATGAACAAGGAGACCTTTGTGGCTGGGCCGGAGGGAGCTGGGGGAGACTGAGGGCCTGTGAGGCCGGAGAGTGAGCATGGCAGCAAATCACGGGCCCTGCTATCTGCGGTGAGAAGAAAGAGATGCCAACCTTTTGGAGAGTTTAAAGCGGAGGTGAGGTGTAGTATACACGTGTGTTCTGTATAACCAGTGTTGTTCTGGCTGCTGTTTCGGAAATGATCTCAAGGGAAGGAGGCTGAAAGGAAGAAGGATAATGAAAGGGTTAATGAAAAATATAGGGACAGAAAAAGATTTGACTTCTGGTGATAAACCCATAATGCACTATATATACGAATCCTACATAATTTTGTTTGCCAATGGCACCCAAAGGCAGCCTGGTAACAGAAGCTTATGCAACACCCAGAGCTAAGGAAAGGGGCCTGGGTCTGGGGACAGGAAAGGGAAGGCCGGAGCAGGTGCTTGGAAAACAAAGGTTGCCTTGTCATGAAGATAAATTTCTTAGGTAAAAAGGTGTCTCTGGAAATAGCTCTCTCCCCAGCACAGGCCTATTCCCAATGTAAATTCAGGCAGTTGAGGGGGTGGCTAAGGAGCTTTTTTCTGAGTCTCTGGGTTTTGTTTGCCTTTAGTTCAAAATGATCCTTATGGCAAAGAGACATATTTCAGTGCAGCAAAATCTGCTCCCTTTCAGTCGTGTGTACACTGTGATGTACTCAAAATCACCGTTTTCCTTTGCCAACCAACCAAGTTCTCCTACAGAGCCATGCGTGACTATGTCTCCATAGGATGATCCCCCTCTCACAGGAAGTATCTGGTCTTCAATTCAATGGAACTCAAGAATCCACATGCCTATACTTTCAAGTTTTCACACCATACATACACACTTAATTGTATGCCTTCTTGCTAAATCATGCTTTGTATTCAAGGTATTTATTTACATGCCCATCTTTCTGGTAGATTCTGTGACCCCAAAGAATAAGATGAATGCCTTTATTTTGTGTCTCCCAGAAACAATTAGCAAAACCTCCTGAACATACATGGAGAAACACCGGTTTGTTGAGAAAATATCGTGAGGATTGCACAGGATTAACAGGAACTAAGTTTTAGCTATAGTTCAAATTTTGTAAGTTCAAAATAAGTAACTTTTGAAGCAATAAAAAGCATTTCTATTTTAAATACAGGTAAGAATATGTATAATTACACAAATAAGGATATTTATTCAATTATAATTATATTCAACAGGATTATGTTAAGTTGATGGATAATAGAGTTACAGAGATTTGCAATGAGAAATGGAGGAGAAAGAGGGACTATCCTTTGTATTTTCGTTTGTGTCGTGGAAGCCAAAAATGTCTTCTCATAAAATGTAGCCACTCTGAGGCCTCGGTTAAAGACAGTGAGGATGGATGAAACAAGGGATTGATCTGAAGCATCACCTTAGTTCTAACGAAGTATTGTTACCATAAGTGTTTAGTAGTTATTAATAAGGGAAAGGGAAGCAAAGGGAATTAGACATGGAGCTTAGTACACTGGGGAGCATGCGCCCATTGGCTCCATGAGGGAGCTACGGCTTCACACCCATGGGATCATAGCGTTGCTCCTCGAAGGGGATTAGCACTCCTTTCCCCTTCCCTATTCTGGTGCCAGATTTTTGGGGGGCCCAGGGGGCGGTGCTGGACCATAGAGGTCAGTCTAACTAGGGGGTGTAAACCTATCAAAAGCCTGTGAAAGCTCGGGAAGTTGATTGGTGCTTTTGAAAAGTATGTGATCTCTCCCAAACCCAGGCTAATCCCAGGGGAACAAAGAATCTCTCTCTCTCTCTCTCTCTCATTCGTGACCCCACACTCACCCATGCATTCACCCCATGCATTCCCACATCTTCTCTCCATAGCCATGTGGCCTCAGCAGCTGCGTGGCCAATGGCTGCATGGCCTGCACATGCCGGATCCCGGCAGGAGCCTGAATAACTGAGCACAGCAACAGATTGCAGCTGGGAACGCTCGCTAAACTAGCTGGACATTGGACGGAACTGAGCTTTCCTATGGCCCAGGCTCTATGGACACGGACTCTATTTCTGGCCCTGATTTTCCATGGTGGGATGGGCAGAGAGGGGACACAGGGCACTCTTTTGATTTTGCATCACAAATAAACCACTTTGCCATACCACAATCTCCCCCATGTGGGTCCTTGGAATGCTTTCCTCGTAAAGGGAGGGGCTTAATTTCCACCATAAACAGTATCTTATTTGCTTGGTAAGATGTGACTGATGTACAGAGTTCATCATAACAGCTATCATTTATTTACTGGGCAACGGCTAAGCCCTTCTGTTTACTTTCTCCCACCCCATTCAGACCCTCATTACACAGAAGTGGAGTACATGGTCCAACTCAGTTTTGACTCCAGTTCTCCCCACCAACAGATCCATTCTTTATAGATAAACCAAAGGCAGTGCCATTGTGACTGCAGCAATGTAGTCAAAATTCCTAGTTACAGATCCTGAAACGTTCATGAGGTATAACGCATCTGTGGTGGAAATGTGTTCAAATGATAATGTCCATTGCATTTACCCAAAGTAAACGGATACATTAAAAAAGGCCTCAGGAAAGTGGTTCTTGTAAAATATCTTTACAGTAAAATATCTTTACAGTGATGTATGGAAGAAAAAAAAACTCTCCAATTTAACTAATGCATGTTTTGTAATCAGTATGATATTCCTTTTATGTCTAAAAAATAGGATTACTATAATCATTTTAACAATATACATTGATCTAGCTTTCATATTTTATTTGGATGAAAATATACCTGGCTGGTGTGGCTCAGTGCATTGAGCACTGGCCTATGAACCAAAGGGTCACCAGTTTGATTCCCAGTCAGGGCACATGCCTGGGTTGCAGGCCCGGTTGCCAGTAGGAGTGGGTAAGAAGCAACCACACATTGATGTTTCTTGCCCTCTCTTTCTCCCACCCTTCCCCTCTGTCTATAAATAAATAAATAAATAAATAAACATAAAAAAAAAACAAAATATAATAGCAAAAAGTGCCTTTTAAAAATACTTTGATGAAAGTTTCATATATTATCACACATTTACAAAGCTAGTCACTCAGTTGATTATATTGAAATATCATCCCTTGGTTTAGGATTGTTTTTGACCCAGGTGCTCAGACCACTGAGGAAATGGTACAAAAACAATGCCACTTAACTATTGATTGCTATTTCAGTCTTGTCTGCTCCTGGCTGTGATCAGCACACTTCTCATATGTAAACAATGATATACTTCACGGTGGTGATTCCAAACTCACGTCTCACATTTCGGATACCCACTTTTAGGAAAGCTGATTCTTCGGTCTGGCATTTTCTTTAGATCCCACTGTGGTACTTCAGAAGTACTGTGAGCTTCCTGGGGAAGGGGTTATTCTTCAAAGTCTCAGATCCAGTGCATTGTTTCGGTTTTATAAATAAAGCAAATATGGGGGAAAACTATGAGCAAGTGAAGAGGTTTAATAAAATACCACCCAGGCATCTTCTAGTTATTTTTATTCTAGTGGTTTGTAATTTGAGTAACCGCTCCTGGCTGGGGGAGGTGCACATCTTTTTTTAAAAACTCAGAGGCAATACGTCCTGTAGGAAGGCTGTAGACGTGGGAACTAGACCAGCGTGGAGACGATGTAGCATCAACACAAGTGACATGTTCCTTAGGACCATGATGTTGGTGACCCTAAGGAAGCTACTCTATATTTACATAGGTTCGTCCTTCTTTAGCATGAAGATGAAATGGTTGGGCATGATAATCTATAAATCTATTTGTAGATCTCAACTTTATCTGGAATCGAATACATTTGTTACCATGCTAGATGGTACAAAGCAGTAAGTTTTAGCTAATACTGTTGAAGGATGATTTCTTTTTAAATCGTGTCTTCACACGCATTACCTTGACATAGGCAAGGATACATTTGCCTCATTTTGGTTACATAATGGGTACAGGAACGGTTTCACTCTCTTAATTGGGCTGTAATGTGTCATGTTAGCTCATGTTGCTCTGAGATTAAATCATGGGCACGTGGTAGTTTGTGGGTAAATGCTTCAAGGACTTAGTTTACTTCTATAGCTTACAGAGCTGAAAGAGCTACTCAGAGGAACTGATGCACCTTGTAAAATTTGTCTCCAAGTTTCTTCTTATATCTCAGTCTGAATGATCGGGGTGGGGTAGGGGCAATGAACAGATAGATCTGCTTTAAAAACTGAGCGAGATTGAGTGAATTTAATAAACTTCTAGAGATGTCTAGATTTTCACAGCGTTATGTTCATGCTAGATTCCAGAAAGAGTTATGATGTCAAGTGTTTCTTTTAAAGTGCACATATCTTTATATTTTTAAGTGCACATATCTTTATAAGTGCATATTTCTATATATCTAATATATAAAATGTGATACCATTTTCTGAACTTCTTTCCTACATTACAAGATTTGCAAAGGGTAATTCTGTGTGGCTTTAAGCCCTACAACAGATCCAATCATATCTTGCAATCAAGGACCCCTGTGGGGGGTGGACATCAGGCCATAGAGTGACCGTGGCCAGCTTGCTACTTGAAGATGAAGAATAATTATTTAAGAACTCACAGGAATTGCCTTCCTTGCTCTACGGGCAATGAGTGTATGCATGTATGTTAGTCGTCTGTACCATCCATGTTTAAAAATTAAGTCAAGTCTCCCATCAGTTTCCAAAGTTCCCTGCATTCATAGTTTTGGACAGAATGCCAGTTTTGTAAACATTTGAAGTAAATTCAATGTGATATATTGTAAAGATTGCCAAAGTAGCATGCAGTTTGCCCCCAAGAACTGCATCATTTATCTGAGAGGAGTTTCTGATTTTCTGTGGGGTCTTCATGTGTTTATGTGGTATTGCTCACATGGCCTTTGACCCCCACTTGGCCACATGAGACTGGGTCTTAGGCCGGTACATTTCCTTATGGGGATATAGAGACACGCACCCCGTGCCAGGCTTACTACCTTGTTGGGAATGTCTTTCCCAGCATCATGTTCAAAGACCCCCCAGCTTTGTAATTCCACAGAGACAAGGTCAGAGTCCTTCTGCAGTAGCAGAGAGGGGTGCACGTAGGCCAGTTGCCCTGTGTCAGCTGCCAGCAGCCCCAACTGGCTATGAAGGAGCTATGCCCATTATTGGAGATGATTGTTTTCTGACTTTTCTCTGTGTGGGTAAAGGCATGGTTCCAGCTATTGCCTGACTGTGTTGTGTCTCCCTCGGTGACTCCAGGACCAAGATGCAGTGGGCTCTGAGACAACTTTGCTTTCTTCCTCAGAGTTCGGGTCTTCCTCCAGCTCTGGGTCCTGGTACACAGAGTTTTGCTCAACGTGTGGGAAGTTCATCCTTCATGGCCCTTAATCTGGATGTCAGATGTGTCTGGATGACTCTGGCACTTAATCTGTGTGCTCCATGACAACATCCAGTGCAGGCTTTCATTACTGGTCAAAAATAATGAAAAAAAAAATGAAACACCATCAATTTTTTTTTTAATTTTATTTTTAGAGAGAGGGGAAAGGAGGGAGAAAGAGAGGGAGCAAAACATCAATGTGTGGTTGCCTTTCATGTGCCCCACTACTGGGGATGTGGCCTGCAACCCAGGCATGTGCCCTAGACTGGGAATCGAACCAGCAACCCTTTGGTTTGCAGGGGCCACTCCACCACTGAGCCACCCAGCCAGGGTGAAACACCATGATTTTTATCTTGAGCACTTTTTCGTCATTTTCGACTCATTTGGGTGATAGTAGAGAAGACAGCCGATGCTAAAACCTTGCTGGGCACATTTTGCAGGTAGGGAGACTGTTACTATTCAGTTCTCCAATCACGTGTGTTCTAGTACCTTCTTTCTAATTTAGCCATCACTGGCATCAATCGGCTTGTCAGATTTATATAGTAGATGAAAATAGAAAAGATAAAAATTAAGTTCAAGGGTGCTCTTATTTCTGAAGCTTAAATGACAGCTATTATCATTCCCTGTAGACCATTATGTATGAATGATGGCTAACGCCATGAGATTCCATCATGGGTTTTCATGAGCTTTTTTTTTCACTTTCACATCATATTTTATTTTAATCAATGGAGAAATTACTGTGTTACAGATTCCACTTAAGCTCTGAAGAACAAGTTCTGTGTAATTTTTGTTTTAAATTATTATTTCAAAACACATAATATATACTCAATTCAACATTGGGATTCAGGATTCAATGGAAGTGAAATTAAAGTTCAACTATATAACAGTTTAATTGTACTTTATATCCTGTAACAAAATTATCTAAATAAATCTGAAGTATAATGTTACACTTCTTTCAAAAACATATGAGTATAAAAACCAAATTTGTTCTAGCTGATTCCTAGAATTAAATTTCAACAGCAAAAATAGGTGATATAAATTCCAGGGTATCTCATACGAAAGGGCTCATTTACCAATAATGAGTTTATTCATTCATCTAAAACAGGGTTTCTCAACCTCAGCACTATTGACATTTGGGGCCAGGTAATTCTTTGTTGCGCAGGCTCTCCTGTGCGTTACAGGATGTATCGTAGCATCCCTAGCCTCTACCTGCCCAGTAGTAGTGTGACAAGCAATCAGTGTCTCCAGAAATTGTCAAATGTTTCCTCAGGGCAAAATCGCCTCTGGTTGCAAGCCACTGGTCTGAAACACGCTCGCTTGAGGGTCTTTATGTGTCAGGCACTGTGTGTGGTACTCAGGGTGCAGTGATGATGGAGATCCAGCCCTTAGAAGCTCCCGTTTAGAAGAGGAGACGTGCACATATCAAGGCAAATAATAACAGATGTATAATGAACGTGCTGTGTATTGATTTACTCAATGTGTTATATTCCCAAGCTAACCATCCAACTGATCTCATTTGAAAGGCTCATTCAGCAGAAAGCCCTGTCTCATCCATCTAATATAGTCCTTGTCCAAGCACATGTCATACCTCATCCTTGCCAAAGGCACCGTTCCACAGATTGTGTGATGGCGGAGTCCAACCCAAAGTTCTCCAGTCGCAACTCAATATAACTCTCCCAGCTCATTGACTCATCAGTAAATCCTACCCCTCTGTAATCAAATTCTGGCCCCAGAACTGTCAGGCTGATGTTAGGTCAGGTGAACTAAGGCCATTCAGCTTGTCTCAAAACTCTTAACGAGCTCTATAAATCCGTAGAACTCTAAATGCATGAAGTAACGTCAAACCGCAGACACCTACTTGTAACATACTATATAGGGATTCTATTTTTTCCTAAAACTTGCATTGTAAATGAGAAAATACCAGTATTTTTATCATAATATTATATTCCTTGAAGGGAAAACTCTAAACAGCATATTTACGTCTTCCTATTGGTTGACTAGAGAAAAGGGAAATTATATTCAGAATAGATTTAGGGTAGGTAGATTGCTTCTTTGATCTCAGTCATTGTCAGAATGAAACTCAACAGGCAATTTTTTAATCCTATTTTAGTTAAAAATCCTTATAAAGTGGTTTAAGAAGCCTTTATTTTTATATTTTTAATGGCAAGAAGCAAACTGCCAAATTAAAACAACCTTTCAATACCAGCAGCTCTATAGCTGAGATATTATTTAGAAATACAAAGCCAGAATTATTTTCTGACATTTATTGGTATTCTGATAAATGTTTTGCTATGATTACCTTATCTAATTCTCAAAATAACATTACGACATTATTATCATCAGTTTACATTTGAGGAACCTAAGACTTACATGATTTGTTCAAAGTCATAGATAGCTGCTCAGTTGTAGAACTTGAATTTGAACCTTCCTACTTTTAACTACTCTTTTTATCAGTTAATAAATTTGTCAGCAATATCTAAAGACAATTTGGAGGGGCTAAACTATTTTCTCATGGACTACATTTCTGAAAAAAAGCTTATGGAAGAAGGAATTCTTAATTTGATTTATTTATAAGGCTACCAAATATCTCTAAAAAACAGCTTATTAAGCTTTACTTTAAGGTGTTTCCATTATTTATTTCAGCTCTCCTGGCTTAATGCCATTGCCTTGATTGATATTTTATCTCTCATTGAAAGTGACTATTTTATGCTGCTATGCAACATTGACTAAAGTATCCAAAGCCATGAGATATGCAAATAATTGGAAAGGAAATAACAAAATTACCACTTCATGAAAATGATGTGACTCTTAAGCACCTTTGACAGTGTTTACCCAAACTTTTGTAAAGTTACCGTCTTGTTATATTATTTATCAGATCAAACACCTAAAAGTCAGTAAAAGAACTAGGGAGAACCTTCTTGCTGTCAGAATATTTAGAAGCCCAGTTGCTGTCTCCTGATTTTGCCAGCCTAGTTAATCAGTTCTTCAGCTACGGTTCCTTCTTTAATTACTAGCATTATTTTTAGCCCCACTTAAATAAAACAACTCTTTATTCGCTCAACATTACAAAGGTATTGTTTCGCTGTACTCATTAAAACTATTACTCCCATATCGACCAGAGCTGTGACCCGCACTCCTACACACACACAGAGAAAGTGAATACTGGAGCCGGAGCTGTTGCGCCGGAGCCCCGCCTGGGACGTCTCCCTCCCCAGAGCTTGGAACATCACAAACAGGACCGAACAACCTTTGGGCTGGGCCTAAGCAACCTTGTTCCTTGCCAAAGAACTTTTCGTAAAAGAAAGCAGTTATGACTACTGCACCAGCCACTATTGTACTGAAAATTTAAAAACATTGTTTAGAATTACCGTTGCGGTGTTTCATTACCTGCACCAAAAGAAATGCCTTCCTCATAGGTACCTAATACCTTTGTCTCCAGATTGGAACATCATTTGGATTTCTGCCTTAATGAATGGATGCTGTACAGCTTCTTTTATTGATCTCAAGGTAATGCTTGTTTACTTCTCACTTTGAAAGGCCTTTTTATTTTTAGGTTAACATATATTACATATAATGATTTTTAATTTAGGTTACAAATTTTTATGTATATGTACAAGACTGCATAAAATATGTGTGACTACATCCTCCATTTAAAATTTTTCCCTAAAATAATGCTGTCATCTAAAGATAAGATTCTTTCATAATAAAAATCAAGGGAATTTTTGTGGGTCTTTTTAATAGCAATCTATATAGCTATTTCTTCTTCCTCTTTTCCTCCACCCCAAATTTGTAGATGCACACATGAACTTGATTTCTAAGGAAAACACGATCTCAAAATTATGCTTTTCTACTCGTCAGTCTGTGAGGATTTTTCTCTGCAAACTTCCACTGATACTCTTTACCAGATCCTAAGTCATAGAAGCACTTATTTAAAGCCATTTGTAACCAACTTTTCAAAACATTGAATACCAATGGAACTACACCTTCAAAAGAAGCTAGTTGTCACTATAGGTTTCTTATCAGATTTAGTTTGTTCAGAAGGAAAGGCCTTTCATTTAACGTGAAAAATGAATTCTGATTTAGTTTAGTGGCAATTTTCAGTGTAGGTTTTCTAGTTTCATTTTCTTTTTCCTCTCCTCTAACCATATAAAATATACCAATACTGCAAGATGTGCCGGTTAGGTACAAACAAAAGCAGGCTGCAGTACAGTGAGAAGTTACAAGCACGCTAAAATGTTATTAAATATTTATTTTTAAATTGGGAACATCTTTGTAAAAATAGATAAAGCAGAAAAAAATCTAATAATTAGGCCTTTCTAAGCATTCAAAATTATACATTGTGTGACTTGAACCACCTGTTTTGCAAGAGATGTTCCACTCTTTTTAAAAATTTTTAAACAAAAGAAATTAGCCCTGGCTGCTATGGCTCAACGGGTTGAGAGTCAGCCTGTAAGCCAAAAGGTCACCTGTTTGATTCCCGATCAGAGCTCATGGGTTGAGGGCCAGGTGCCCGAGTGATGTTTCTCCTGCACACGGATGCCTCTTTCCCTTTCTGCTTCCCTCCCCGTTCTCTCTAAAAAGTAAATAAAATCTTTAAAAAAAGAAATTAGCTTTTAATCTTAGTAGCCTATAAAAAATTTTAAAACAGAAATATAACCAAAGTTCTATAATGGGAAACTAACATAATATATATGGTTTTGTTGATCTCATGTTAAATCTTATGATTTATTTTATCAAATAAGTATTCAAACATGCAAAAATCCCTGAATTTTAAAAAAAAACTTTTTATTTATATAGCTTTCCTGAAAGCACTGTGGGAAAAACCTCTCCCCGCAAAAAAAAATAAATAAATAAAAATTAAAAAATGAATCAGTAGTAGAACAAGAAATACAACTTAGATTTCACCCCTCATGTTTGTATCTAATAAATTTATTTCTGTTAACTTCCTGAAGTATAGTATTGTCTTACAGAAAAAGCAAAGGTATTTCACTTTTTTCTCCTCATCAGCTTTTGGTAGATAACATCTTGTGGATAGAGACTTTACAGATTGTTCTAAGTGTCCACCTGAAAAATCATTAATTCCATTAAAGATTCAAGGAGGAAAAAGGAAACTAGAATCAAGACTATGAGGACTGATAGACATCATACAAAAAATTTACATTTAAATTCACTGAGAACACTTGTTTAACATGTTTTTTGAACACCACTCTCAAAAGCTGTTTTTCTTCCAGCTATTAAAATTGGATTCCACACAATTGGATTTAACACAAAACTCTGTTTCCAAGTAATAGCAGTGGGACTGGACCTGACATTTGTTTACAGGAGCGCTATATCTTTGTGTATTACCCATTCATGGGTTTAGAGCCCATCAGAACGTATGCACAACCAAGTGTCGCCCTCCCAGCAAGAAAGAAGAGAGCAGCGAGTGTGGAGAATTGTCACATCCTGTCCCTGCAGCTGCTGACAGTGACCGATCATTTGGAGATGCCCTTGGCTCTGCTCTCACTATCCTCCGCCTTGAAGGACATTCAACCCAATAGTCACTTAGCCTCATCACCAACTCAGTGCCTATCTTAGTCGCTGTGTCTATTGCTGTATAATAAATTAGCATGACGTAGTGGCTTAAAGCAATGCACAACTACCATCCCACAGTCTCTGTGGTCAGGAATCTGGGTGCCACTTAGCATCCAGCATCTCTTTTGCTGCAATGACAGTGCTGGCTGGGGAGGGGGGTCCCATCTGAGGCTCTGCCAGAGAAAGATCCACTTCCAAGTTTGCATGGGTTTGGGAAGGATTCAGTGTCTTGCAGGTGGTCAGACTGAGGGCCTCAGGTCCTGGCTGGCTTTTGGCTGGTTGCCACAGGGGCCTCCTCCCAGGGCAGCTTACCCCCTGGAGCCAGCGAGGGAGAAGACAGAAGGCAAAGACTTAGGTAACATAATGGTGGAGGGACGTCCCACCACCGTGGCTGTGTTCTATTGGTTAGAAACAAGGCACAGGTCCCTGCCCACACTTGAGGGAAGAAGATCACTCTGGGGTGTGAATACTGGAGGCAGAGATCAGAAGACCTCCCTGCCACAGCGCTGGTTCTAGGTCAGTCATCTGTCATCTCTCTTTTGTTTGCTATCTTGTTTCTTGAACACTGTGCTCCTGCCTTGTTCTCGACACTTGAACACTGGCCTGCTAATCTGGCCCTTTGTTTCCTGCACACATACCTCCTTCATCCCCCCTAAGCAGAGAGGTTCTGTTTTTTAACTTCTGAATTGAATGACAGGTTTTCAGTCCTAATGCCCCTTGTATACACTTACTGACTTCCCATCCCTGAACCTCCAGGTGCTAGCCTTCAAATACTCGTTAGATGGCTACTCTGGAACTTAGACTTGGTTTGCGTCTTTGAAACACATCTGCATTTACCTCACAGATGAATGACCACTTTTCAGACCTAATGTTTGGAACATACCTCTTTGTAGTGGTTTCCTGAACAACCAACCCCAAGTCTTACCACCCTTTTGCAACACTTTCCCATCTCCCCATCACTAGATCTGCCCGGTTTCCTGACTCGAACCTGCTTGGTTCTGGTCCATCCTGAAAGTGTCTGAGCTTGAGCTCAGAGTAAGAGTAAGAGTTTACTTGAGTAAGAGTTTACTTGTCAGTCAAGAGTAAGAGTTTACTTGAGTAAGAGTTTACTTGTCAGTCAAAACACTTATGGGAGATAAAAAGTTCCATATTGCCCTGGCTGGCGTAGCTCAGTGGATTGAGCACGGGCTGGGAACCAAAGTGTCCCAGGTTCGATTCCCAGCCAGGGTACATTCCTGGGTTGCAGACCAGAACCCCCAGCAACCGCACATTGATGTTTCTCTCTCTCTCTCCCTCTCTCTCTCTCTCTCTCTCTCTCTCTCTCTTTCTCCCTCCCTTCCCTCTCTAAAAATAAATAAATAAAATCTTTAAAAAAAAGAAGTTCCATATCCAATTATAAACATTTACAAGGATTTAAGATAAATACCAATAATCACTCATTAAAGTACAACCCTATAATGATAAAGAGACTTTTAATCCCAACAGATACTTATTTTTCATAGCAGGTATTTAACACTGCAAAACTATCTATTCCGGAGGCTTCATTTTATTAAATAGATAGATCAAGTGAGAAAGAAAATAGTTCTCTATTGATCCAACATGATTTTTTAAAAAAAATACACCTTAGTTTAAATCACACGTTTATGCTCTTTCCTCTGCCTGAAATGACCTTGTGCACCCCCGACCTTTGCCCCTCTGCCACCACCTAATCCCACACACCGTGAGTCCTCTGTACAGACCTCCAGAAACAATGCTTGGTGCTCCTGGGTGTCTCATGTTATTCCTTACGTGCTCCTTTTATGATCTGCTGGGTTGCAAATGTCCCTACACCAGAAACAATATCCTTTTCTTTTAAAATATTTTATTGAATTTGTTGTTTGTTTGTTCGTTTGTTTGTTTTGCTTCCCCTACCACCGTCGACTGTTGGTACTACTGACATTGTGGGTCAGATAATTATTTCTCATTAGGAGGCTGCCCTGTGCATTGTAGGACATTGAGCAGCACCTCTGGCCTCCGCCACTAGATGCCAGTAGTGTGCGCGCATCCGCACGCAGGCACACACCTAGTCTCCAGACATTGCCAAATGTCCCTGCGGGGTAAAACCTTTCTTGTGAGAACCACTGCCCTACAGCTGATTTTCTGATGAAGGTCAACAGGAAAACAAAAATCAGTGGAAGAAAGTTGGTGTCATCCGGACAGCAGGTGGTCAGGGGGTTGACCCTAGCACATCAGATAATGTTCCTGGTGCACCTCCCCCCTCCACCCACCCTTATTCCATCCCACCACTGGGTTGGCAGCTAAGAGTCAGGATTCTACGATATTCAGAATAAGGTGTCAATGGATATGTTTCCTTTGATGCGTTATAACATCTATAGAGTCTCTAATCACATGTTTGGTGTTTACAGGATTCACCACTTAGAGGCCTCCAAACGGTGTCAAACTCTCTGGTTCTTGATGGAAAACAGAATTCTTAAATTCCACAGAGAAGAAGTAAGTTTTCATTTCAGTGGCTTTTTTTTCCTTCCTCCAAATTCTTGAAGTACCAGGGTTCTTAAAGGATTTCCTGATCTGTCTTAAAGGTCTTGAGTGCCTACTTAAGTGATAGAGACACTGCCTCCACCAATCATCTCTCCAATTGCAGGGGAAGCTCGGATATGGACACTCTAGGGGATTTCCCCAACTCCTGAACTCTTCAGCACACACGCGCCAGCTGGGGCTGGGGCAGCCACAGACCGGTGAGGAGGAGTGGGAGCAGCAGAGACGTCCAGGCACGCACCTATAACATATACACATCTTTAAAACACCTCTTTGTCATGTGTGTGTCCGGTATGTTTTTCCTCTTACACATTGGAATATAGTTGAGTAACTTCCCATCACCAAGTGCTCCACCCATTTCTGCTCTTATGACGTGTTGCCATCCACATGATTTTAAAAGAAGTTCAACAAGGTTGTGTGTTATACACGTGCATGTGCTGCCATAGAGGGTTGTATACAGAAGGAATGGCTGCCGCTCAATGCTACCCTTCAGCATTGCTTGTATTTTGGGATCCAAGATTTTTCTAATATTTTAAATTTACTTTCTGCTAATCAGTTTAATTTTACGTGTTTATTACTGGACCTTTGCAGCACAGAATTTAGCATTAGCAACTGTGTAGGGTAAGACGCAGAGAGAATATCCATGAAATACAGGTAATTTTTAATCGTATCAGACAATTTCTTCCCATGAAGATTTTATAACTTTCTCATCTCTAATCAAATTCTCTGCCATAGAGACACACTCTAATTACAGCTGTCTGCTCCTACCAGGGTGTCCCTTACAGGCCAACGTGTGGTGAAACATTCTAATCCATTTTAAGCATGTAATTTGTCTCTGCACTCATACCTAGGCGGAGAGCAGCTGGTTGTCACTGGAGACTGTTCTTACACAAGGGGGGCAAGGAAAGTTAAACCAAACATTCACCGAGTGGAAGTCAAAGATCTCAAATAAAGACACATTAATCTAGGGCATGCCGTGGGGGAAACGAATGACCAACCACCTGGTCATACCGTGCTTACTAAAGTGGTTGACCCTAGTAGCTGACCTGGTTTGCTCCTAGGCAGTAAGTCCCTCCTTCTCAAAGATCAAAAGGCATGGATTACTTCACGTATCCATCCACTTACTCCTTCATAGTTGACTATTTTTGAGCAAGGCAGTACAATTTGTACTAAAGAGAATACCGACAGACACAAAAGAGTACAAAGGAATGCAAACCACTGAACTTGTTTTCAAAAGTTGATTGTATAAAATAATTGATGGAGTTTTTAAGGTTATGCCTTTCTTAGGTCCTGGGCAAAACAGGAATAATCTGTGGAAAAGTCCATTTGTATCCCTACCATAAATATGGAGATTAAGTATATACAGTATAATATTCCTGCCACAGTTTTTACATTATTGCATAATTACAATTCAAGAATCTCAGAGGCTGCGATGCAAGGATGGCACATTCTAGGACACAGTTATTTGTACTTAAAAGTCAGCAGACAAAAGCTCAGAGTGGACACAAGGACTATAAAAGAGAAAGAAGAAAACACCATTCAAGTATCCATATTTAGGACAATTTTTAATGTAAAGTAAGAATTCAAATCATAATGACTGACCCCTGAGAGACAAGTACACGCACACCCTCATAAAGTGGGAGCTGCCTCCTGTCAGGGTCTACATTCATAACTTCTACATCAAGTTGCAATTAAATGCAAAGTACTTGGAACAGCTGTTGTTCAGCCTTTCATTGCTCACAGCCGCTCCTGACATTGCCCTTGTCTTTTCCACACCTTTGCTTCATTTCCACTTTCCCAAATTTCTGTGATGGGGCCAAAGAGCACACTGAGAGAAGAAAAAAAAATGACCATCTCTACAGAAGACAAAGAGACGTATTCAACTGATTCAGAGCAGATTATCTCTTTAAAACGCACTGCTAATGGTACACACACACACACACACACACACACACAGATCTCATACTGTGGTGAGCACTGACCATTTCAAACGTCAAAACAAATGAACCTGTGCACACACAGACACCCATGTGCACACAGACACCTATAACAATTTATTTATTGCAGCAGAGAATGAGAACAAAATGTTAACCCAGAAAGCATCGTGTATTTCCCAAGTATTGTTTGTTAAATAAAGAACCAAGATTAAGCTCTGGTGACCAAAAGAAAAAAATGTACTAGACTCGGAACCAGAGCAGCAGTGGCTACAGGTTGTGGCATTGGAGTGGCTCAGCTGCCACAGAGCCCTGGGGGAATAGTGCTGAGCAGAAAGGCTGGCATGGATGCAGAAACGCTCTCTCTCTGGTCCCCAGCAGGCATGTCCCACCAATCTCAAGGGCAAGTTCATCTCAGAAACAAACCTCAAAACGGTGCGGATGACGCAAACGATGCCCATAGAAACAGTGGACGACCAGCATCGTCTCTAGACATGTCGCCTGGGAGGCTGACCGCTGGTTATCGCTTAGTAATACCTTATTGGCCTCGTTTTATTGCCTCTGTTATAAAAGCACATATTACAAGGGTTAGGCTGTAGACAGTTGACTCTGAGCACATTTCAAACCTGCACGGCAAGGAGAGCGAGATAAATAATGCATATCGTGATGCTGCAAAACGGTGTGAGCACATGCAAAATGAATGACCACATTACATACAGTTTACCAAGGTTCACTTACACTCGTTCGCAGTGGGGTTTGGCTGCTAAGCATAGACATCTGTATAAATATTAAGCAAGACTCAGCTTTCAACAGGTCTGCTAAGACGCCTTAAAGTAATCGCACACCAGAAGCCTGCCGTAGGGTCTGCAGGCAGGGCACGTGCGGACTCTGAGGACAATGTCCGCTATGTGTACCCCACATATCTCATATTTAAAACGAACACAGACCCAATGTTCGTAGTGCCTGACACCATGCAAATATTTCCTTCGACAAGGTCTTTCAATTATCTTGAGAATTGGTAGTTGATACTTTTGAAAACCCAGTAATACGTTTTTACAAATTTCTCCACACGGAATTTATTACATTTTTTGCTACTTCGAAGCAAGTAAGATGGGAAATAAATACAAAATAAAAGAAGAGTAATAAATACCTTTAACCTATCTTCCACAAATGAGCTCTGTGAACTTGAAGCTCCTGCCTAATGCTTTTGTTTTTTTGTTTTTTTTAATCAGCTCTACATTAAGCCTGTTGAATTAATCTTTAATTTGTTATATCTGGCACAACTGGGCACCACTTAGAAAGACATTCGTGGCAGGTAAGTCTGGGCGTGAGCAGTTCAACCTCAGCGCCAGCCTGCTTCGCCGGGCCGCCTCCGTGGCTGGTATTGATCTGCTGTGTAACGAAAGATCTGGAGCCCATGCTGAAAGGCCTGCAGTACGTTTCTGTAGTGAAGCCAGATAATTAAGGAAGGACCTCTCGAGATTATAAGATTTTTGAAGGGGGAAAAAGAACCCTTAAATGATTTCTAAACCAAATTGCTTTTCTAAGAACTCTGCCTTTGGCAGTCGCCTCCAATTTATTACAGCAAAATAATACGTTTTCATCCCTTTTCACTGAAACCCTTGGTTGTCACTGTACCAGGAAAGGAGACAAGGTCCTTTCCATTAAGAATCTCTTCCGTTAATAGTGACTGTTATTATTAGAAATTCACTTCAATCCTCACTCATTCATTTGCTTCATCTGCTTCTCCCCCATGGAGCATACTGGAAGAAGCAAAACCATAACCTTACTTATATCAAGCCAATCCTATCCGTTGTCGAGAAAATGTGCATTTACCTCTTATTGTGTAAATAGCACCATGTTAGACAAACAGGAATACTTGTTAACCCACGGGGAAAAGCGTTTATTTCCACACGACTCCTTCACATTGGTGGGTAAAAATGACACAGCCACGGGACAATCCGTGAACAAAACAGCACGTGGAAATGTGCTCCCCCTCCAGTGTTTCATTCGGGGTGGGTCAGAGGGGCCTCCCAAATAACCAAACGCTGGGCCGGGGAGGTTTCATGAAATGCAAATAGGTGGAAAGAGAGAAGATTGAGAGGCCTGAACCTAAAGGTGTGGTGCGGTTGGTAATCCAAAAATATATGATCTATTTGGAGATATCACACACACACACACACACACACACACACACACACCTAAATACCTGCAACTGGTTCAACAGGTTAGGGACAGAGCTTTGCCTGCAGTACAGCACAGTGCCCACAGGGTTCGGTCTTTATCAGGGGAGATATTTCAAGCATGTCAGCATTTTATTACATACCGGTAGAGTTTACGAAGAAAAGGACATGAACCAATTGTTGCTGAAAGCAGCCATGGCATTATTTTACTCTTTTTAGAGGCATCTTTTTCACAAATTGTAATTCTGATTTCTGGTCCAACCCTGTAAAACCTATTATAAATAATGTCATCAAATAAGGAACTGGCAGATTTTATATTTAACACAGAAATGACTTAGATGTCATGACAACTGACACATGTGATTCAATATCACTTTTCACGTGATTAGTCTCTCAAGAGCAAGAATCATGTCCGCGTTCCTTCCTTCCTTCCTTCCTATGCCACCATCCCCAGCCACAGACTGCAGAAGGGGCTATAGAGATACCTTATTGATTAGGTCAATAAATTACAGAAATAGCTTCAGATAATAAGGAAACCACACTATTTCATGTTCCTCACCCAAAAATACCATTTTCATTAAGATCCTCTCCCATTCTTTTTTTAAAGATTTTATTTATTTATTTATTTTTAGAGAGAAGGGAAGGGAGAAAGAAAGAAAGGTAGAGAAACATCCATCAGTCAAATGGCCAGCAACCCACACTTGTGCTCTGACCAGGAATCCAAGCAGCGACCTTTCGGTGTGCGGGACGCTGCCCAACCAGCCGAGCCACACCGGGCACGGCGCTACCCTCTGCCATTCCTAGAAGTTATATGAGAAGGTGTGGGGGAAGACAGGACTACAGTAATAAAAGAAAATTCTAAGGGTTAAAGTTTTTTCTTACGCTTCTGGCTGACTAAATTGGTACTGCACAATTTCAGATGATAAATGATTAGACATTTTGTGGAGATTTGGGATAGGGGTTTCAGATTTCAGTCTATGAATCCTCAAGTCAAAATTGAGAAAGTACTGCCTTCTATATGTTCATGTGTCAATAATAAGTATAAATTTCCAAAGTTCTCCAAATTTGGTCCCATTCTAGAAAGGCTAATCTTATTTTCCACTTGATTAACCCAGTAGATATTTAATTGAGCACTTACTATGTACAGAGTTTAGAGTCTAAACTTTAGACATTGTATAGTAGTCAAATAAATGTTATTGATATTCAGTATTTACCTTGGAGGAGATTATACAAAAACCAGATAGACATATTCAAAAGTTATCAACAAGACAGTATAATACATATAAATAGCATGCAAGTCGATAAAATAGCATTGTAGGACTGCAGGGAAGTGAGATACACAGTAACTGACATAGATTTGGATGATTTTATTGAAAAAAAGTGATTGCACCTACAAAAATGGTTCTGATTTAACATGATGAAGAAGAGATTAGATTGCATTTCAGGAATGCATTCATAGCATGAGGAAAATCACCAAGGCTGCAATGGGCATGACACATTTAGAGAAAAATATAGATTAGCCTTGTTAAGAAAGACTATTCCTATGGGGGTGAGGGAGGTGGTGGGGAAATTATACTTTCTTGGCATGTTGAGAGCCTCAAATCACAGCCTAGGCTTTTAAGACAATTCTCTGAACTGTGGCAGATAATATGATGAAAGACACATTTTAAGATCATTTACCTGATGTGCATGCTATTGTGCAGGATAAATTTGAGGTGGGGTGCGCTAGAGGCAAGATGTACTAGGAAGCCTTTGGAATAAACCAGGCAGGAGAAAAGAACCACAACTATAGGACTGAAGAAGAAAGGATGGATAAGAGTAACATTTCCAAAGGAAAATCAATGGCACTTTTTGACTGATTGGACTTGAAGAGATGCTCTAGAGGTCATTTTAAACTCAAACAACTGCAAAAATGATCATAGAGGTAAAGGAAGTTAATGCACTACTTCAACAGCTGGACCTCCAAGACCCCCCCACCCCCATCCAAACTAAATGCCACTCTTTATGTCTGGAAAAATTGTTTCACTCTCTCTCTCCTTTGTCTATTCAACTACAAACATCTATTTCAAGTCCACCCTCCTTGGAAAACCTAGCTGACCACTCCATGCCTGGTACAGGGTCTGCTCCTGTAACCCCGGATGCATTCACTTCGCTTCCACATACATCGGGTGTCCGGTTGCATCCTTCTCTGCCTATGATGGTAATTATTTGTTGTATGAAGCTTTTCTCCCTCACTAATTTTCACTCTTTCTGTATCACAAAAGCAAGCACAGAATATACACCTATGGATTGAAATAATAAGTTTAAATAAATGTGTCCCTTTTCACTAGCTCATTGAAAATGTTAATGCCCAGTGGGTACAGGGAAGCTATTCATACTGCATCTTCAAAAACTGAAAAAATCTCTTCTGAAATTTCCACTTGAAATTGTGGCCAGATACCCAGGTATTACCTAGTAAAACACAGCAAAAAGCACTGGAAAAGTGGGGCGCATACCCTCTGTTGCTGACTGAACACTTCAAAAGCCTACTCTAAGCGTCACAATGGGGATCAACAGATCCTATCCTGTCCACAGAGAAATAATTCAATGACGAGTTTGTGCTGCTCAGAAAATCACACAAAGTCACTTTGTGCTGTTCAGCTTGCTCTTTGGCCCCATGGACAAAGTTGCCACAGAAATTGCTTTGTGCTCAGCAAAACCCCAACCTGTTAATTCCAGGGCCTGGCAGTGCTGGAGGTCAAAAGGTGAAAACCACCTGCTGTGTCACCGGTTCACAATTCAGGTTTCCTCTGCACTCAGCATCTGCGTGCGGGTTCCTTTACGTGGAACATTTATTTCACCATCAACAGGCCTGCTCGTGATTCCCTTGTACGTGGTAAACAGTCATCTGTTGAGAGGCATTTGGATTCTAAGCACAATCACAAGAAATTCGAAAAAGAAACGGTATAAAAATAATCACATCCAAAGTATTAAACTTGAAACCCTGAAATAGCCAATGTACTAAGTTTGATATTTATAAATGCATGAAAAAGATATTACATGAAAAAAGTATAGAAATAATGATCTATAAAGCAACATGCAATTATGGTTCAACAACATTATAAAATGTAGAACATTGTGAGTATTTCATAGTCTGGGCTTTAATCAAAAAGCAGAAATATAATCAGTGTTGAGAAAAGGTCAAAAGGAAAATAAACAAAAATCTAAGAATTCAGCAGACATTTTAAAGCACAGAAGCAGGGAATTCATCAATAATTTATTTTTCTAAATCTAAATTATAAATGTCAACAAATTTGGGATGTAGAGAATAAAAATAAAATATTAAGTGATAACAATTTCAAAATATTTTATAATGCTTTGTTTATATTTGACCTCTGTTCTTAAGTAATGTAATGATGAGAACATTTTTTTCTAAAATATGCACTTACAATCAATTAAGAGCTAAATAAATGAATGCTGTCCCTATATTAAGTGCCCCAGGCTGCTGAGTTTTTTATATGTCAGTTTTTAGTATTCTGTCCATTCATGGACACTCTGTGTCTAATTCACCATTCACTATAGCCCACAAAGAACTAAACAGCACCAGGGGAAATCATGTTGTTAAATCCATTACATGAACTTTTTGAAAAAAAAATCAAAATCAATAGGTTCTTCTCTGGGAGCACTCCTGTGGGAAGTGTTGTGAGTTCTCTGTGAAGTTTATATTTGGTCGTTACTCTCTACCCAAGACCTGCCACATCACTGGCAATCTCATGAAACTGATGACAGAGTGATAAGTAAATTAATTAATTAATATATCAAAAAATATTTGTGACATATTTTGCACTTCTTCTTTGAAGTCCTCCTCAATTTATATCCAGGTTTCTGTCTTTGTTCTGAGGAAGTGCAATTACTGAAAGTTTACTCTGCATTTTAAATGTTTCACATTAAAGTTAAATATATTCTACATGCATTTTTTATTTGCACAAAAGAAGTATTGTAGGATGCCAAAGTAATTTTATTTCAATATCAAAGTCCCCCTCTTTATCTTTATTTAAATTGTGGGTGTGCCAAGCAAATTCAAGTCTGAATTCAAAATTTGGGGTTCTTCTTGCTTCACTAAATATCAGTAGCAAATAGCCCAATAGTTAACATTTTAACTCATCAACCATAAAATAGCAAGCAAGGAATGGTAGTTGGTTTTATCCATGTCTGCAAAGACAACACTGTATTTTGAGAGGCTGTTTAGCTTTGAGTCGGAGGCATGCAAGAAGCACAGGAGAGCTCTGAAGCAAGTTTCCGTGCACTACGAGATCCCCTAGTTTGCCAACATAAAAGTATGAGGTTTCAGGGAAAAGTATTAGGTTTGACACCTTTCCTTAGCAGTGTTCCTGTGCCTGCCGTGGGTGGGAGACTGGACCGTGGCATTTCAGACCAGTTCTCCTCGATGTGAACGGGAGTCTCCAGTGTCAGGCACGTGTGCGCCCCGGATGTGTTTCTGACGGATCCATCTAGTGGGCAGAGACCTCACCTGTAGTTTAAAATGTCCTGGAGAGGCTGGGTTAAAAAAAATGAACTAATTTATAAAACGAATACTCACCTCACTTAATGTGTTCACAGGATGTCACGAAAAATGTTTTACGGAATCAAGACCTCTACAAAAAAGTACATGGCCCTCATTAAAAATTACTCTAGTGATATTTCTTCCAAATGACCAGATATGCCATGTTTAACATTCTGCAGAGGTTAGGCTATCCGAGAATTTCCCGAAGAATGATTCAACATGACTACTTTATCCAGGATATAAATAGCTTGCAATTTCAATCCATATTATCATATTTTAACAACTCATAATTCTAATTCTTTCACTGTTTATGCTTATCCCAGTGAAAGAATGACTTCAAATGAAGTAATTGAATGCATCTGCTGTGGGTCAAAAATATCAGTAAACAAATAAGCATTCTCACCCCCTTGCGGGACTGTTGAACCCACCAGCGCCTTCATACTCCAGACGTGAGCCCTCACAGCGGCAGCCCTCCGTTGCCGAAGGGACTAACAATCTGTTAAGAGCCCGACGTGCTTTTAGGATTCGTCGTCATGCAACTGTTCTGATACCAAAACCAATTTTAATGCTAGACTCCATAACATTTAGACTCCAATAAAATGTAAGCCCTTCAAGTGCATCAGTTAGTGTTTTTTAGTTTATTTACAAAGCGGTGCAGCCACCTCCCCAGTTGAATTCCGGAATAATGTCATCACCCCACGAAGAACCCCATCCCGACGAGCGGGCACTCTCCTCCCCCCTCCCGTCAGGCCCGGTGGCACTGAGCAGCCCCGTGTCCCTGTGTATTTGCCTGCGCTGGACACCAAAACCAGTGAGTGCGAGAAGAGCATTATTCATTGGTCTGTTGGAGTAATTAGCATTACTCTATCTTCTCATTACTCTTTAAACAATTTTTAAAAAAAACATCTGTTTTTAAGGAAAACAAAACTGCAGATTTTTGTCAGATATTATTCAGTTATAAGGATTTTTTTCTCAGGGAAACAAAAAACATTGTTTCACTTCCTAGACTCGGTTTCCTGGGATTTGTTGTTTCGATTATTTTATTCATGCTCCCAAAGAAAGCATCTTGAAAGAATTATATTATTTTCTCACAGAGGGCACATTAGACTAATTATATTTTGTAGTTAAAACAGGTAACACTGAACATAGCTTAAACAAGGAATTTTACTGTCGCGGGTAAGGGCGGTGCAGGAAGGCGTGTGGGAGATAAGTGGGGATGGACCGAGATTGACTCGGGTGGTGAACACACAACACAGTGTACAGATGGCGTGTTGTGGAATCGTGAACCTGAGACCTGTATAATCTTGTTAGTCAGTGTCACCCCAATGCATTCAAGGAAAAGAAAAAAAAAATAAAAATCACAATACATAAATAAATAATAAGTTATTTAAAAGAAGAGGTACTTAAGGAATAAATAAAATAATTTTCTGGAAAACATTTCAATATTAGATATTTTAGCACAATGGTTCAATTTTGTGGGAGGTCATCAAATACAAATTTGTCCTAATTAATGTGAAGAATAGAAATTCATAATGTCCTAAACTCACTATATTTAAATGAAAAGAAATGGACTCTGTTTGTAATAAAATCATGCAGTATTACAATGCAAGTATTCTTAATGGTAAGAGGTTTTGCTGACTGGCTTGGTGGCTAAATCTATGATTTAAATATCTCCTGGACTCATTCTAGCAGCAGTGCTTAGTTAGCACTTTCAAACTGGGAAGCACAGATAATAAGAGACTCTTGACCCACAGTCTTGCTGAGAAGGTAAGGGTCTGGTTAAGGTAATGTAAGATTAAAAAAAAAAGATAAAATTGGTGAAGAAGAATATTTCCTAATGATAATGCAGTCAGTTCATCCAGAAGATATAACAATCCTAAATGTATATGCATCATATAACAGCATTTCAAAACACGTAAGTAAAACAGGATTGAGAGAAAAATAATAAAAATTTAGTTGGAAATTTTAATACTCTTCTCTCAACAACTGAAGAAACAGGGATGTGAACAGTATGGCTATAGAAGATGTGAGCAACCCAATTAGTCAGTTCAGCCTGATTGATATTCACAGGACATAAACACACGGCAACAACATACTACACACTCTTTTCAAATGCACGGGGAACATGCACAAGGACGCGTCATATGCTGGTCCACGAAATAAGTCTTGAGAAATTTAAGAGAACTGAAATCGTGACAGAATCGGTTCTCTCCATACAAATGAATTAAATTAACGAAAAGGTGTCTAGAAAACCCTCTACTATTTGAAAATAAAAAGAAAACAACCAATTACAAATCATCCAGAATCAAAGAAGAAATCACAAGTGAAATTTAAAAACATTTTAAATAGCATGACAATAGAAACGTGTCTCAGACATTGCGGGATGCAGGGAGAGCAATGCTGTGCTTAGGGGGAAATGTGATGCCTATGTAGCTATAACAGACATTGTGAAAACAAACAACCATGGTATATTGAAGCGGTATTTACCATTGTTGGGGGAGCATTTAGACCAATTTTACTTAGAAGTGGCAGGGGTTCAGGGATAGGTGTGGGGGCACAGAGTAAGTAATGCAACCTATGAAGAAGAGTAGAAGTTTGGACTTGACATTTAAATACAAGGCTAGGTGAAGAATTTCACTGAGGCTAAGGGGAGCATTGGAAAGCCAGGAAGGGGTATGCTAGCACATGAAATGTTGTTGACAGAAGAGCTAGTATTGCCATTTGTCTGAAGCACAGGACGTACAGGGCAAAGTGGAGCTGAGAACATAAATGTGGGTATGCACTAGATGGTGAAAGGCCACACATGTTCTGTGTTTTCATATAGGTAAATGTGCAAGTAGGAACTCCTTCTGTTAACACCTGCAGCAATATCCTCCTCTTGCCTCTTTGAAGGAGCAGTGACCAAGATTAATGCAACAATCTGTCCAATATGCATTACAACTCTTGCAAAGACAAGGAAGGTCAATGAATACAAAATTAACAGGGACGTTCCATATGTATCAGTCGTGGTAGTTTTATTTGCCAGAAGGAAGAATCATCGCAGTTACTTGGCAGGTTTGCCTAAGCTAGCCCCGTTACACCTCTGCATATAATCCAGCTGGCAGGCAAGGCTGAGAAAATAGCCTAGCTAAAAATAGCATTACTGGAAATTTTTAATGTACATACAAAAGACTGTCATAAAACAAAACAAAATAAAAAGCCAGCAATATGTTGCCATTTTAAAAATATATTTATTTATTTTTAGAGAGGGGAAAAGAGGGAGAACGAGGAGAGGAACTTCAATCTGTGGTTGCCTCTTGCATGCCCCCTACTGGGGACCGGGCCTGCAACCCAGGCATGTGCCCAGACTGGGAATTGAACCAGTGACCCTTTGGTTCACAGGTCGGCGCTCAATCCGCTGAGCCACACCAGCTAGGGCAATAAATTGTCACTTTAAAAAAATGGTTTTGCAGCAGATGATGTAAAGTGATGAACTCTGTGTTGGTTGGTATGGGTCCAATGGATCCAGGCCTCCCACTGGAGATGAACACTTGCAAGAATCTATATTATTGACTTGCTGGTAACATCAAAACACTGTATAAAATGCTTGAATTCAAACAGAATTTAACGCTGTCAGAAGTCACACAGTGGTTTTGTTTTCCCTAATTCACAATTAAGTTATAAGAACAGCAAGTGGTATACTGAGCCGTTCACGTTACTTGGTTGCAGAGCCGGAGAATTTGATGAGGTGTACAGTTTTCCCCTCAAGGCTAAAAATGTAATTATGAAAACGTCCTGAACTGAAAATCCCTATTGTCAGCTGTTTCTGGGAAAGATAAAAGATCATTTAAAGGTACAGGGATTATGGATGAGAGATACAAAATCAAGGTGAAACCGCCAGTGTAAAGGGGGCACATTACAAACAAGAACTAAACATCAAACCATTGTATTATAATGAAAGAATAAGGCTTCCACTTTTCGCCAAGAACAGCACAGAATTATTTAATTCAGACCTCTGATTAGCTCTCTCGGGTGTTTAAAGATGAGTGGATATTGGATGTTATAAATCTTCCAATGGTGCCACAGAAATGAGCCCTGGGGGTGCCTCAGTGTGTCAAACTGATGGTCTGGGAGAGGCGTGATCCTGCACTCAGTAACCAAGGGACTCCTCTTCCTAGTTCACGGAAACTGCACGCTTAATGGTGTGTTCATTTCTTACTCCAAACCTGCCTCTAAGTCCTCTCTGCAAAATGAAGATGTTAGAAGCGCCTTCACAGATTGCGGGGAAGCTCAAACAAAAGAGAATGGGCAATGCACGCGAACCAACTTGGCGTGGAGCAAAGTCCTGCGCAGCGGGCAGTATCACAAAGTGCCTTCTATTGACAAAGCCTCTTTCAAAGCAGTTCTTACTTGATGCAGTTCACAGCCATTAACGGAGACCCTAAGGTGTATCAGGCACTTTGCTAGATGCTGTGGACCTAAGACACAAAATCCCTACCCTCAGAAAGCTCACGGACTAGACTCCAGAAGAAAACACGAAGGTATATCACCAGATACTCTTGTCTGTGCTGAGAGAAAATGCAAAGGAAGCATACAGGGGAGGAATGTGCTACAAAGGACTTGGCATTTAAGCTGGAGAAATGAGAAGCCAGCTCCTGTTCTAGGTCCCTGGACTTCTGCAACTTCCCCAAATACTTAAGGGATAACCTGAAATGATCATACTTGACCTTGTTATCCATCCTCTGATGGTAGACAGGAGAGAGAGATTTTACCTTTTTAACACGAAGAAAGGGAGGCTTAGAAAAGATAAACAAACTCGCGCTGCTTAAGAGACTTGACCTCTGGGGCCCACAATTGAACACCAGGGCAGCAAATGGGGTCTTCAGCCTCCGGAAGTGCCCACCAGGGTGCGCGGCGGTTGATTTGGCGTTTGCAGCGATGGAAAAGGCGCACGGGAACTCAGTGGGACGAAAGCTTTTCAAACGAGACGCTTGTTTTGAATAAAGAAATCACGATTTTCAGAAAATCAGGTGGGTCGATCCAAACCAGTGTAACAACGTAAACAAGTCAGCACGCATGTGTATGGTTTACATTCACGGACAGTTGGATGTAAACCCCGTAGCTGTTCTGGGAAAATAAATGCTACGGGAATGTCAAATAAACTGGTTTTTATGTAACAGTGACCTTGGCCACACCGCCCCACGGAGAGTGTGAAAGTCCATGCATGTTGGGTGGCCCAGGTGGATTTAAAAAAAAGGAAAGGAATTTTTATTGCCCTCTTTCCAACCACACTGCTTGCGCGCGCGCACGGCACACACACAGGCAGAAAATGCAGCATTAGCAACAACCCCACACAGTGAGTATCTAACAGCTGTGGTCCTGCTATCAGGAAGGATTTCTCGAGTATCTCTGAAGGACCTTCCAGAAGCGACTTAGCAACGCTCCTTTGCCAATGAGCGGCGGTCAAGGAGCTCCTCTCACTGTGGGGGCTGGATGAAAGTAGGTGCACCCAGCACCTGTGGAGAGGAGCGGAGGTGGGGGCCGGATGCCCACCGAAAACAAGCTGAATTCCAGAAACCAACATTAGTGGCCAACTGCAGAGAAATATTTTAAATAAATGCATTCACAAGACTGAATATCGTGTAGCCATTAAAAATTATGTTCCAATGAAAATTTTATTTTATGAGTCACTGTTCAACATATAATGGGAAATTTAAAAAGCAGGCTAGAAAACTGATGATAATTTACTTAAATGCACATGTATAAGCATGTTTATATGTGCTATTTCATATAGATTTATGTATAGGCTATGTACATTATACATCATAAATTTAAATATGAAATATACTTAAGTAGACATTGAATATATGTACAGACATGGGCAAAAGTAGGTTTACAGTTGTTTGTATGGAAAATAATAAAATAAGTAATACATAATAATATAAGAATAACTGGTTTACACACTCACAACTGTAAACCTACTTTTGCCTACCCCTGCATAGGGAAAATAGACTCAGAAGGAATACATCAATATTAACCATCAGCTTTTAGAGAATTCATCATTTAGTACTGTGAATGTTTCTTTGATAATAATAAACATCAGGAATAAATGTGAAGTTTCTTGGTTAAAGATGAGAAATTGGAATTACATGTTAACTTCTGCTTCCTCTCCAGTGTGCACAAAAGCAACATAAAGGGTTTTTTTTTTTTCATTTTGTTTTATTTTAAAGTCATCAGCCCCAAAAGGCCCAAACAACAAGGAGACAATAACAATGGAACATTGGAAATGCAAAGTAAATGACTAAGTGATAACAGAACAGAAGACCTGTGCAAGCTCAAAGTAAGGCTGGCACTGGGGAGAGCAAAGAGATGACATGGTTTATATCTGAAAACGCACAAAGCTTCAGACGTTGGTGATGATAGAACGGGAGGCTGATTAAGAAGCAGGTAGACACCCGCCACACTCACACACTCCTCACTCCACCATCTAGCCAGCCGGGCAACTGGCCTTTGTCCGCCTGGGAGAAGATGGGAGTTTATCCTCTGGAACGGGGGAAACAGAGGGTCTCTGCAATGGAGACACCAAGAAGAGGTGGACAGCATAGTGCAAAAGAAAGAAATAAAAGTTTACAAACTGAATATTGACATTGTTCAGCCTTTCCACTGTGGATCCTAAAATGCTGGCAGCAGACTTACATCTTTCATGCAGGAAATGGGGTGGGGGGGAGGTTCCTAGGGAATCAGAAATTTAAAAAAAAACAAAAGAACATAAAAATATTGACATTAGAGGATCTCCAAAGAAATAGTTCAGCTTATTTTAAACTAGGATGAAGCCCAAGTTTATGTGAAGCTCGTCCCTAGTCTTCCCAACCAGACTTACAGGGCTGCCCTCTGAAACATAAGCAGGCTGCGAAGGACCACCAGCTTTTGTAGGACCAAGCATGAGCAGATAGTGGAAACATCCTGAAATATAACCAGCTTTCTGAATCAGAGGATGTGGGATATAACGAAGGGCCAACACAAAAACTTACAGAGGTTACAAGTCAGTGGAAGTGTAAAGTTTGGCGACAATGCTAAGAACAGAATGAATATAACAATTGCTTAAAGTTCAAGAATAAGGAGAAAGCTTTCCCCCCCCAAAAAAATCCAAAACAAACAAAAAAAAATCAGGAGATGCAAGAATGAGGCTTGTCGTTGGGTTATGATACAAGGATGGTTTATCACAAAGGGACTGGGTCAGCAGGACATACCAGGAAGTACAATTGAAAGTGGCTCGTGCATTAGTTGCATTTTCTCGTACAACAAGGCAGCCTCGTTCCAATGCATTGCGATGGTTTAGGGAAGCCTTCTCTCTGTTGAATTAGCAATATCATGTGTCTTTGTCCTTGTGATTTTTTTACCTCATCATTGAAAGGTGGCTATTAGCTTTCCAGTTCTGGATAGGAAGAAGGGGAAGGGTGAAGAGGGAAAACACAAACAAGCAAACAAACATAAATTAAAAAAAAAAAACATGCTTGTGAATGTATCCCTTGTAAGAATTCACCCACAAACCCTACTTGGTGACTTCTGCTTGTATATTAGCGGTCAGAATTGTGCCACGTGGCCCTAGTCAGCTCCAAGGGATATGTAAGTTTTTCTTTGTTTAAACTCAACATCACTGGTCTGAAAAACATTAAATTCTAGTTGTAAGAAAGAAGGAGAGAATCTGTATTTGATGGGGAAACAGCAGCAAAACACATGGGTGATTTTTTAAAAGTCAAAATGTTTTAGTAATAGGCTTAAATTTTAATTAGTTGGCAATAAATGAAATACGCACCATAAAGGAGGCCCGTGATCTTATAAGCACTCTGGGTTGTTTTGTGGGTATGTGGCAATGACCCCTGCGGAAGGAAACCAAACAAAGGAAATTTGGGGCTGATAGAAAAGTAGAACATGAGCAGCTGTCTTCTCCACCTTCCAGGTAACTGCTTTCAGATGCTCTAGAATTTTTATATAAGAAAATTTGCATTATACTATCAATATTGTAGTCTTTGACAGTAGGTCAGAATGCATTTATTTCTTTTTACTTGTAAGTCTAAGGGACAACACAGAAGCCTGATAATAAATTATCACAGGATCAATAAAAACTAAAAGTTAAATATAAAAATTGCCTTTCCATTGCACAAAAATGTAATTTTACCAGTCCAATGTGTATCACTTGAAAAAATGTGGTTGCAAAACACAATCTCTTTGTGCTTCATTTTTTTTTTGAATTCTACAATTCAAAGTCAAGAGGGAGAGGCATATATAAATTGGTTCCTTCTTTTATATCTCAAGAAGTCCCTACTTCTTTTTCATTGTCACTGCTCTGACCATACAGTGTTCAGCCCCAGGAGGGACTGTAGCAATGCAAAAGTGGTATAATTAACAAAGTTCTCTCATTGCTTTTCTCACAGAAAGCTGGAAGCATAGAAACTAATTGCAATGGCAGACGCATTTAAAATGAAGTGAAGACCTTATTAAGAATAAGAACTCTTAGAAGTAAGTATTATAGATTGCCTTAAATGAGAGTACAATATCCATGAATTGAATGTTATTCAGATAATAAATTAATAGGATGAAACATGCATCCGCATTTGTTAAAGGGGAAAAGGTTTGTAATAGAGATGTGGAGCATAATCCAACATTCAATTATCAAACAGTTTGAATTATCTGTCCATTAATAAATATGACACATGAAAAATAGTCGTTCTTGAATCATAAAAAAATATTTATTTTAAATATCATAAAATGAAACTATAATAAAAGGCCCTTCCTTCCTTCCTTCCTTCCTTCCTTCCTTCCTTCCTTCCTTCCTTCCTTCCTTCCTTCCTCTTTCCTTTCTCCTTATTTTTTTAAGCCAGAAACTCCAAACCTTTCAGGGCTATAGTGATGATGTTTTTCTTGGTAAAGTCGGAATTTCCAAGTAAAGGAGAATGGCATCCAACAGTGGCAGTCATTTTTAAAATGTGACATATCTTCAGGCTCCTTGATGTACTGTTCCTGGCTGAAGAATTGCCTTAAAACTCCAACACGAAACAGTTCATGCTGCCTAACATTATAGCTGAATGAATGACTGACCTGCCCGTTGGGCTTTTCACGTAGCAACAACAGTCAGCTTTTTATCAAGCTTCAGCTCTCCAATGTTTGTTCTTTTACCTCTTGTTACTTCTTTCATAACAACCATTGGTTATTGACAAGGTCTGATGCTGCAGAACTTAGAGGCACGGAAACAGACATCTATTGGCTATAATGGGGTGAAGAGCAAGGCGACAAGAAAGATGACCGCTGAAAGCTTTCATGAAACTTTGTTATTCTCTCACATCTTTTGTATAGAAGACGTTCGCAGGTCATGCGCTATGCCCTTTCAATCCACAGCCTAGGAACGTATGAATTTTAATAGCCCAGATAATATTGCGCCGGGTATCCCAAACAAGATCTTTTACCCAATTTATTGTATGGCTTTGCTTCAGGGGTCCATGAAAAGGAAAACACGTTTATAAAAATCATTATAATGAGACATTTTAATGCAAATTAAAATAGTTAAATTTAGGTAAACAGAACTAATTAAACTCTTCATTTGATTTGTATTGATATGAAGCGCCTGTCATGTTTCAAGTACTGTCTAGATTCTAAATTATAAAGATAAGATGAGCTACATCCTGCAGAGAGCTCATTATCTTCTAGGAAAGAAAGATGTATAAATACACATTTGTAAGAGTGTAAAAATGGAAGGTGCAGAAGTGGGCATAATTAAATTTGGTCACTACTAAATATTCATACACCAAGTTTAATGTGAATAAACCAGAGCTCCAACAGGTTAGTTCACATTTGCAATATTCTACAGCTGACAAGTAAGTGATAGATTCACGCTTGGATGTGAAGCCAATCCCAGTGACTTTATCCCTTTATCAAATTTTGACTTTTTTCCATCCTCATTATACATTCAGTAAATACACTGGTAGCAGCTGTCGTGAGAAACTCACTGTGGTGTTAGGCTAAGGAAATAGTATGAGCATGTGTCGTTTAGTTATCACGTACATAGGTATAGCCTCGTGCTTACATCCCTTGACTTTACGGTCAGACTGTCTGATTTCAGATTTCAGTATCTTTCTATACATATGACCTGGAGAAAACTTAATTTTACCCTCTATGGTCATCAAAGGCAACATGGGAATCTATCACACAGAGTGATTAAGAGAAGGACATGAAAGTATATTGTGCTTATCTCCTAGCAAGCGCTCAGTAAAGGTTAGCACCATGTGCTGTGAAATTTACATGTGTATATAGCATGCTGGCGTCTTGATGTGATTATGCCAACTACGAGTGTAGAAGCAAGAGTCATCAGGATGAATGGTAAATTAAGGACTAGGAGAAGCATCTTGTGATAAGAGTAAGTGTATGAGTCTAGACAGGAAGTGTTTATCACCCTGAAAGCCAGTCTACGCTGTTGGCTAAATAACTGTCAACAGCAGAAGCACTTTTAGAATAAATTGAGATGAAGTGCATGTCACCTGATTCTATGAATATCATTCCCATTGGTATTCTAATTGGTTTTTTCAAATACCTTTTTTAAAAAATGGTTGACACTGTGCTTTTGACAAAAGCTTTTAAAGGATTACTAAAACTGGAACAATTACAACTTATTCTTATGATTAAAATGGAAAAGAAAAGGGAAGAAAAGGGCACAAAATAGTAATAAACACAATTTGTTCTCATTAAATTGTTTGTGGTAGTGAATCCCCTAGTTAATTTACATGTGATTTTCTCTTCTAACTTTTGTTTTTATTTACTTATAAAAGATTATTATTTGAGCTGACATTTTTGTCTCTTATCTATAAACAAAGGGTAACATGTATATTGAAAAGTAGAAAAAATGTACACACTTCCTCCTAGAATCAAATTTAAATTTAAACATAATATGCTGCTTAACATTAGCATTTGGAAATGAATAAGAGGAAGCCACAGGCAAGGCATATTGTCAAATAAATACTTTCAGAAAAATTAAACGTTGAAAAGGCTAAATGTTTCCAACGTAAATTGTATATACATTGTTTAGACTACAATTGATAGATACTGATTAGACTAAAAAACTTAATTAGCAAAATAGGGGAGAATTTTTGCTACCAATATGTAAGGGGTATTTTAAATAAAGAAATCAAAAACTTTAAAAATAGAGTTGCTTAGTAAAACTTCCTACTGTTGAACTTGAATGGGAAGAAACATACTTTATGAGGTGTGGACCAAAATGGAAAGACTAGAGATGGATACCAAATATTTCCTTCCCTTCACCTTTTCTTAAAAGTTAAATCAAAGTACAAGCCAAGCCCTGGCTGGCATAGCTCAGTGGATTGAGTGAAGGCTGCAAACCAAAGCGTCACAGGTTCGATTCCCAGTCAGGGTACATGCCTGGGTTGCAGGTCACGGCCCCCAGCAACCACACATTGATGTTTCTCTCTCTTTCTTTCTCCCTCCCTTCCCTCTCTAAAAATAAATAAATAAAATCTTTTTTTATTTTTTTGAAGATTTTTTTTAGATTTATTTATTTTTAGAGAGGGAAGGGAGGGAGAAAGAGAGAGAGAGAGAAACATCAATGTGCGGTTGCTGGGGGCCATGGCCTGCAACCCAGGCATGTGCCCTGACTGGGAATTGAACCTGTGATGCTTTGGTTCGCAGCCTGCACTCAATCCACTGAGCTACGCCAGCCAGGGCAATAAATAAAATCTTAAAAAAAAGTTTAAAAAGTACAAGCTGATGTTAACAACTACTGTAGGAAGTCCTCATGTAGTGATACCAGAATGCCATGGGGCCCATGTCCATCTGAAAGTCCCAGCTTTCCCACATGCTCACGTGAGATGTCCATACATTTATGAAATGTTTATGTTTATACAATGCACTGTGGTATATTTTTACCATGTTGATTGTTTCTTTTGTTTGTATTTTTTCTGTGTGTGTGTGTATGTGTGTGTTGATAGTGAGTTGAACACAGCTGGAAGCAGTAAACTATTTTTGGAATAGGACCCATTTTTAATTTAAATGTGGGCTTTATAGACAAGAGTAAGAAGCCCTGATTGCAGTTAATTCCAGCAAATTCAAAAAGAGCCCACGGGGAAAACTGGTAACGAAGAAAAGCAATCAAGTGTGCGACAATATTGATCTTCAGACACAAAGCTGAATAGATAATAAAATACAGTTGGAAAAACCCATTTATTTTTATTATGAGGATAAAGCAGATGCCGGTTTAAGCACAAGAATAAAATTTTTAAAAACGATTGAATATTGCAGCTGATACTGACAGCACTGGATATACATAAGTCTCCACGGTTTGTAATCGTTCCTGTCCTCGGGCAAAGAGCTAACCCAGAGTTGGCGCTGAGTCACTTTTATCTGACAGCATCTCGCACGTTAAATATTTAGGTTTCAATGAGCAAAGAAAAGGGATGAAATCCAACAGTTTCTGTGGATGCACGCACAGGGCATTTGTCAGACTATGCACATGGCGTGTTCACAAAATCTTCTTCCACCCCCTGGAGAACTCTGAGCTTTGATGGACAGAGCATCTCCTGAGCAGAGTTTATGAACTGGGCCAAAACAATGACTTGGCATAAATGTTGCCTTGACTCCTAAACAGAAATATTACTTTAAGGATTAGTTTCTACAGCAGAACTTCGTCAAATAACAGCAGGTTGTTTAGTATAGAAGGGTGCTGGCAGTTCTCTCTGTAGATCCTCATGGGATCAGAAGTGGGACTAGCTCACTTAGGCAGGAGAAGCACAAAGAGTTCTTGAATTATTGGGAATGAGGTGGGAATGATTCCAAGAAGAAAGTACTGAACTTATTGTGCCTACAGAATATAAGCATATCCTTCCTTCCTTCTTTCCCCCTTCCCTCCCTTTCCTCACTCATTCATTCATTCAGCAAAGTTGAAATAGAACAAAACCAGGTTCTAACACAAGAGAACAGAAGTCAGGTAGATCCTAGGTCATTTTTGGAGAGGGACTGCTCTTCTATCTTCTTCACCTATTTCTGGACTTATTTTCACACTGCTTCGCTTTATAACTGGCTATAAAAGAAAGGTGGCCACATACTCAGCTGGACAAGCTTGGGGGAGGCCTGCATGGTGGGCCTTATACCTCAGGGACCGAAGGTAAGCGCACAGGATGGTCTGACTATAAACATTTCTAATTAAAAGTGGGTCATGGGGGGTAGTCACATCCTAGGCTTGTACCTTCCTTAACAAAGGTCAGTCTTTACGTAAGTAAGCTCGTCTATTGTCTTTTTGCTTCTAGATAACATACTTCTGAAATGTCAAAGTGATCTCTTTTCCAGACCCCTCAGCAGACCCACAGCCCCAGAGCAGGAGACCTTAGAAAGCCTCATCTCATTTTGGTCCCTGAATACATCTCTCTCTGTTGTAAATGTTAATTACTAACTACCCGGTACCCACTGATGTAAAAGAAAAAAAAAGGATGCGTCTCTCCATGTTACTTTTTATTCATCCCCAGAGATTTCCTGGCTTTGCTTTCTCCTACCTCCCTACTCACCAACAGAGTTCCTGTAACCTTACATCTTCTGCTTTTGATTCTAATGTGTAAAATAAGCTGCAAAACTGCCATTTTCCAGGGCATTTTCTCAATTTGCTGAGATTTTTCTTCCCAGCAATTGGCATGAGTTTGGCTCAAATATGCTAAAAGTTCTCTACAGGTCTGGACATTTCCTCTGTCAACACGACCTTTCGTCAAACTCTTAAACATCATGTCGTCATAATACCTTGAATTTGTTGAATAGGTTCACCTTTCAGAAAATGTTCTCCCCCTTCTAATTACTTGTCCCAATGCCAGCTGTCATGGAGCTACCAATCTATTGGGGAGAGAAAGAGAGTGGATAAACCAATTTTTGGAACTAGAGGATTTCAGAGACCGAAACTACTGCCACAGCAATAAAAGTGAAATACGATAGGAGTGGGTTTGGCAGACAGAGCTCAGTCGTCAGAAATGCCCACTCAGATGATGAGTGGAAGGTGGCCCTGGCCAAGGTCTGGGGGAACAGCTTTGTACATAGAAGAAACAGCAGGCAGGAAGGTTCTGAGGCCAGAGCAAGCTTGGTATACCCAAGGAACAGAGAGAAAACCAGTGTGGTCAAAGAGGAGCGAGCTATTAGAAAGTGGAAGGACTAAGGCAGGGGGTCAGGTGGAAGACGGAGGCAAGGAACAGTAAGGGAGACCTCACGAGCCTAGCAAGGAGTTATGATCATAGATAAGTGCCACGAGAAGTCGTTGAAAGCAAGGGATGCTTAAGTAACTAACTGGGAATTTTGTGAATGAATATATTGTACTGAAAGCCTGTGAAACAAAAAGCCGTATCTTTTATATCCACCATTCGTTTTTACATAAGCAAATTCATGTTTTAAAATACTTTTCCAAAAGGTAAATAGCTTTCTCATTTTCAGAGATATTTTAACCTCTAATTTTCTCAGGTACATGTTTTTATAATACCTTATTTTCCTTTATCTTATCCACCATAACTATAGTTGTAACAAATTATTAATTTGAATAACTATCAGCTTATCTTCTTTCTTATTGACTATAAGCTCATGTATGCAGAGTGGATGGCTGAACTCTCAGTGGATAGCTAAGAGGCCAGGAAATATTTTCACTGAATAAATTAATATAATAATCATTTAACCTTCATTTACTTAACACCATATAAATATTTTCCATATCATTAAGACTTCTCGACTCTATACTTTTTGTACAGTTGCAACATTCTGTGGTTGACTAATTAAAGTGCTCCAAGTTTTAAGAACATATTATTATTTTATATAAAAGTATTTCTTTAACTTACATGGGCATGTTCAGGCCCCTGACCTGCTGACTTGTCCCAGTGTAAATAATATTGAAATTGAGTTTTAAAAAGTCTCTCAATCTTTTGAGGAACTTCCAAATTGTTTTCCATAGTGGCTGTACCAGTTTACATTCCCACCAGCCGCGAATGGGGGTTCCTTTTACTTCACAACTTCATTTATTCACAAAGGTCTGTGCACCCCTATGTTCATGGCAGCACTATTTACGGTGGCCAAAACATGGAAACACGTGAAGGGTGCTTTGACAGGTGATTGGGTAAAGAAGATGTGGTACATACATATAAGGGGATGCTACTCACCTATAAGAAAAGACGAAAAACTGCCATTTGTGACAACATGGATGGACCTTGTGAATATCAGGCTAAATGAAATAAGTCAGGAAAAGTCAAAAACCATATGATTTCATTCATATGTACACTGTAGTACTGAAAACAACAAACGAACAAGCAATACCCAACAAACAAGAACTCATAGACACAGACAACAGTACGGTGATCACCAGAGGGAAGTAGCATGGCGGGGGGGAGGGGTAGTAAAAGATAAAGAGGGTTCAATATGTGGTGATGGAAGACCATCTCACTTTGCGGGGGGCGGGCACACAATGTGATATACAGATGATGTGTCCTAGAAATCTACACTTGAAACCTACATAATCTTATTAATCGATGTCATGCCAATACATTTAATAAAGAACTTTAATTTTAAAAGTCTCTCCTAGTCTGGTATGGATTGAATTATGAGCCCCTCCAAGAGATATGTTAAAGCACTAAATCCCAGTACCTCAGAGTGTCCATTTTTTGAAAATAGGATCATTGCAGATGTAATTAGTTAGAATAAGGTCATGAGTTTTAAAATAAGCTCAGAGGGGGGTGGGCTCCTAATCCAATAGAACTGGTATCCTTATAAGAAGGGTTGCCAAGTAAAGAGAGAGAGATGCGCACAGGGAGAACTCCGTGTGAAGGCTGCAGTCATGGTAATGCAGTACAAAGCACTGTCCAAGGCTGGGAGAGTCCTGGAACAGGTCTTTCTCTAACGTCGTGAGAGAAAGCATGGCCTGACAGACACCTTGTTCTTGGGCTTCTAGCTTCCAGAACCATGATATGAGAAATTTCTCTTGTTCTAAGCCACCCGCTTTGTGGTATTTGTTACAGCAGTCCTGGGAAACTAATACACCATCACAGAGTCTTCGATGCTGTGTTTCCCTTAGATTACTGAGCAGGAATGGCACAGAGCCACCCTACTCATAACTCAGGGACATTATTGTCACCCTTGCCATGTTGGGACTCAGGTCACAGAGAAGGGAAATGAAACTGCTGGGTTTCTAGGTCACATACAACATTCACTGTTAAATCTGAATGTCAGATCATCATATACTATTTGGAAAGTGTGTACTAAAGATCGCCATTTATCTGGAGTTCAAATTGAACTGGGCATCTTAGGATACCATGTGCTAAGTCTGGCTGCCCTCAGAAGCACCCACCAGGGAATAAACAGTGTCCTGGGGCAGGGTAAGGAGAGGCAGATGTGGTGTTCACTCTCTTGTGGGGGCTCATCCTCAGAGTGGACACTTAAGAGGAGTTAGACAGGTAAAATGGAAACAGTAAATGCCAACTCTCTGTTAGGTGCAGTGACGTGAATTTGGAAAAGTCAAAAAAGACACCTGAGAATCGGAGGAACAAAAGGGTTGCCAGAAGATTGCTGAAAATAGGTGTCTAATGCCTCCTTGGAAATGGAATCAACAAAAAGTGTTAAAAAATAAATAAATCCTCCTATCACCATTGCATGTCTTTTGTGACACTGTTCATTAATCCAGGGGAAATACTAACTTTAAAGCACCAGAGATGACGACTAAGGAAGTGTATGTAGTTTCTATTGACTAGGGGAAGGGGCTCAGGAAAGTTTTGTGGTGTGACGCAGAAATAAAAAAATATTTTGAGAGTGCTAAAGAAATCACAGCAACATTTCTTGGCATTAATGTAAAGGCAGATGAATGTGTCTACTCTCATTTGATGTTTGTGATAGAAAGAAGGATGATGGCAGGACTCAAATGTAGACAAATTCACGAAGATTGCAAAAGAACATGCGGAAATGGATCTGGCAGATGGAAAGCCCAGAAGCCCCAAATGCATTAGCCTGAGGAAAATTAATAGAGGATTTAAATTACCCTCCGAAAGGGTGAGACAGGAAAAAATGAAGTTTATGCAAGGAAAACGGTCAACAACAGGGAAGGTGGGAAAGCAGGTAAATTTGATAATAGTGTTGAAAAGACCCAAAGAGAATTTTGAATCGAGATAGAATTACTTTCCTGAATTGCAAGACTCTGTACCTAGGATTCAATTAATTGTCGATGTTAGGTCCAAATTTTAATCAGAATGATCCAAAACAATAATGTAGGGAGAACTCTTGCATCAATGTGGGAATAAATCTGGGTGAAGTGACTGATGCTGGAGAAATTTCGTTTGAAACACCATAGCCCCCATTTCAATGGCAAAGACACTGGTGTTCTCCTTAAAACAAGGAATCAAGGAATCTGAAGCTAATTTTCCTTTGAGAACCTATAAAACTGAAGCTAATGAATAAATCATTTAAAGCAATGAAAGGACCTGCCGGTGAGTGCATAGAGTGTCCTAGAGATGTGTGAGTGTCAAAAATACCTTCTGAATACGCATGTGTTTAAGACACGGCACCTCATCAAAGGATATGCTTGGGCCACTGCACACTCTGCGGAGGAGGGGACTGTCAGGATCCGGAATCCCTCTGCTGATACAGATGAATGCATCGCACGCCGTGTCTCTGGGGACAAGGAAGTTTGTGCGGGCTTGTATCAGAAAACACTAAAATAAGAGGAAAAGGAGAAACACCCAAGTGGGAAACACCAAAAAGCAGTAAACATATTTGCAAAAAAACAGAAGAGGCAGCACCCAGCTGCCTTCTTCATTGCCATTCAATGTGCAAGGCAGTTTCCAACATGGTGGAAGAAGCCTGGTTGCCATCAAAAGGGAAACAGAAGAACCACCGGGGGACCCTGGGACCCTTTCCTCACGGGAACAACACAAACAGTAAGAATATTCTAGATGCACCACATACATATGTGCCTCTCTGCTTCCTGCTGGTGGTAGATAAAAGCATCCTCTTCCATTTATCTTTAAGATTTTATTTATTTATTTTTAGAGAGGGCAGGGAGGGAGAAAGAGAGAGAGAAACATCAGTGTGCGGTTGCTGGGGGCCGTGGCCTGCAACCCAGGCATGTGCCCTGACTGGGATTCGAACCTGCGATGCTTTGGTTTGCAGCCCAAGCTCAATCCACTGAGCTACGCCAGCCAGGTTTTCTCTTCCATTTATCTTAATGCTGGTATTTATGAAAGCTACACAAAAATCTTAAGTTTCTGGTGAATGAAAAGATCGGTGTTGGTGTGAAAGCGTGAACACTTTGCCCAGGTCGTTTTGAGAGAAAAACTTCATCCCATCATCACCTATTTTAATGTGTTATGTTGGGATTAGCCTCTGTCATAAATGACAGTTATCAGAAAACTGGAAATGGACCACTTTCCAGTTCGGTCGCTTGTTCACCAGGCATGCCTGCCCAGTGCCGTGGAGGAGGCAGAAATGGAAACAATCAAACAAAACCACGGGACCTGCCTGGCTTTGGGCTCCAAGATGCAAACTCCCCAGTGGGCAATTAAGCATGACCAGAAATGTAAGATAAAACAAACAAAGAAACAAAAAAACCCTGTAGTTTAAGACATAGTGTGACTAAGTGCCATTCGGAGAAGCAGAGGGAAACAACTGTCGAGTACTGAGAAAGAGAACACAGGTGGGAGCTCAGAAGCCGTGCACATCAGGACCACGCCTTCACAGGCTGCTTACAAGAACCCAGGTCTGTGGAAACGCGGGGAAGCACTTTCTTTCCAAGGTAAGAGGATGGAATATGAGCAAAGTGTGTCTTTAACACAAACAGGGAAATAAACACTTGGGAATATGAGTACATATTTTGGGGGGACCTCGGGATATGTGACCTGCTGCATTGAAGTTCATGTACTTACTGCATCTCGCTCTCCCACGACAGTCTCCCCAAGGGTGGGGGACGGTGAACGCCTACCCCTAGGACACGTGAGTGATGGCCCAAAACATCCTTTCTCCAACACAGCATTTTTTAATCCCAAACATTCGTGCAAGTGTTTCACAATACTAAATATTATGTTAAAGTTTGACTCAAATTCAAATGGGGTCATTAGTTATCAAGTACCCGATATTAATTAGGCAAATCAAAACAACAGTGGCATACTGCCATATAACCATAAAACCACTAGAATGGTTATAATAAAATATACAGACAATAACAAGTGTTGGAGAAGATGTGGACAAATCTGAACCTTCATACATCACAGGAGAACGTAAATTTCTGTAGCCCCTTTGGAAAATCAGTCTGACGGTTCCTCAAATGATTCAATACCGAGTTATGACATGCCCCAGCAATTCCGCTGGCATGTATCTACACAAGAGAACTGAACACATGTACCTACACAAAACCCTGAATACAAATGCTCACAGCAGCCTCATACTCATAGCCTAAGAGTAAACAACCCAGTGTCCCTCAGCTGATCAATGGACAAACTAAATGTGGTTCACCTGCACAATGAAATATCATTTAGCCATAAAAAGGGATTAAGTATCATTTGCATGTTACAACCTGAATGAACCTTGAAAATGTAATGCTAAGGGAAAGAAGCCAGTCACAGAGGACCCCACAGTGTATGATTCCATTTGTGTGAACAGTCCGGGATAGGCAAATCTATAAAGACAGAAAGTAGATTAGTGGTAACCTCAGGCTGGGGGGATGGGAGGGTCTCAAGATGACAGCTGGAAGGTCGAGCTTCTTTTCAGGGTGATGAAAACCTTCTGAAATTGATTCTGGTGGTGTCTGAACATTTCTGAACATACTAAAAATCATTGATTTGTGTGTATCAAGTGGATGATTATGGGGTATATAATTAGATCTCAAAAAATCTGTTCCAAGAAAATAAATTTTTAAATGTCTTGCTTCTTTTTTCACTTCTATAGGAGCACAGACTGACTTCAAAGGCGACCAAAGAAAAACACTCATTTGCCCTGCCCTCTTGCTTGAGGTTACGAGTCAGTTTGAAACATGAAACATTCCTCCCAGGCTTCTACTGTGCTCACACAGTACAATGTGTACACATCAGTGTTTATTGTGTATACATTCGTGCATCCTTGTTTTTTTAAAAGAACGTTAAATATTACCAATATTTTTCTACACTTTGCAAAACAACATTTCTGGTTTCCTATCAGAATACCGACAGCCCCCTTCCTCTGTGCCTTCTGTACCACTGGAACACAGGTAGCACCCGTGACCGCACGTAGGAAGCATTTATCTACTTGAACTTTGCTGTGCTTCCAGAGGCATAGTTCACAGCTGTCAGGGCAGGGCCCTGTGAGAAGGTAGGGGTGGGAAGAGCAGGGAGAATCTCCGATGGGGACAGAGGAAGTTATGGTGGCCTCCTGCACCTGTGTCCTCCCGCACCTGTGTCCTCGCCCCGTTCAGGGTTCCCACCATCGCCAGCCATCGCCGAGTCTGCCGCCCTGCCCCCGCCCATCTGCAGCAATGGCGCAGACGGTCCTCCTGGAAACCCTCCTCCACTCACACTTACCCGTGGCATCAGCCCTCCTTTAGCGGCAGCTACAGTTTACCAAGAGCCAAAACGACATGTTTTGCCCGTGGAGTCTCCATAGTCGTCGTGTAGGTTTGACGTTAATCTCCCTCCCTCTAGGTCCCAGGACTGAGACATGAGAGGGGACAGTGCATGTTCGTGGGCCAGCTTGTCAGTAACCAAAGCCCCTTTATGATGATTAATTCCTACCTGATGTGATGTTTTGAGAATGAATAGCATCTACCAAGAGGCAAACAGGAGATATTCAGGAATCCTTTATTTTAATTTCTATTCTCAAGATCATAGAGTTACTCCATGTCAGAATCAGGGTTGGGACACAATACCTTACCTACACATTTAACACCATTTTCACTCTAATGTTGAACTTCTGATGGGCATTAAAAGTATTCCAAAATGATTTTCAAAGAGTGTATTTTGAGCATATTTTAGTATAATAATTTTATTAGAGGAAGAGTGTAAAGATGTATTATCATGGCATACTTGGCCCTTTCTCAAAATAGTTTATGTTTCATTTTAGCATATCCATTTTGTAAGCAGAGTGTATATTTAATAAAGTAAAATGCTCAGTCTATAATGTTACTCCACATTTTTCTTTTTATATGCATTCATTTTTTTACAGGTATGACAAACTATCTTTGGGTTTTTAGATAAGATTACAACTATAACTTTTAAAACCTACATTTTTGTTGAGTCCAGGCCATAAAAATACATCAGAGGAATAGAGAACCTAGCCATTTAATCACCCAGATTATCAGTACTCCTATAAAAAGCTTTTAAATGGCAAGAAGATAAAAATGTTAAGTGTGGATAGTAATTACTTGCCTTTATCTCTTGCGCCAAGTTTCAAACCTCACCATATGGGTGTTTGTGCAAGATTAAATAGCTATTCAAGTGTGTAATGAGGTGCGGACACTAAACCAAACCTAAAGCCATATAGCACAGACCAGATCAGAGGAGATCAATTCTGCAGAAATGAAGATGCAAGAGTTGATTAATAGATCTTCGTGATTCAACTCATCTCAGTATTTTGTGGGCTATTTAACAAAATAAAGAAAACCCTCCTTTTTTTTCACAATTCTTCATGGGTGACAAAATACTATGGAGGGAAGCTGTGAAGAAATTTGGGACAAAAACAAAGTGGGCTGCCATCTGAAAATGCCCTGTAAAACTGGAGTAGCGGAATCATTTGGTTTGCCCAGGACAGTCCAGTTTAAGTATTAATAATAAACATCACCCACCCCAACCTTTTGCTCAGAAATCACCCAGTTTTCTTAACAAATTATATAATAATCCAACATGGAGTAATTTTTTAAAAGAGTTTATTTATTTATTTTTAGAGAGGGAAGGGAGGGAGAAAGAGAGAGAGAGGGAAACATCAATGTACGGTTGCTGGGGGCCGTGGCCTGCAACCCAGGCAGGTGCCCTGACTGGGAATCAAACCTGCAATGCTTTGGTTCGCAGCCTGCGCTCAATCCACAGAGCTATGCCAGCCAAGGCCAACATGGAGTGATTTTTACAGGTATTGTCAGAGTCATCTCAAGAACACTTAGGCATGAAACTTGCCTGCACACTAAGTCACTCCAGGTGACAGGCAGAAAAGATCCTTGAGGAGAGAAGCATCTGGCTGATGTTGTAATCTGACATCATGATGGGTGAGAACAAAGACCTGGACAATCTGCGCTGTGATCTGGAAGATGCACTATTGAGGGGGAGGGGGGGGGATGCTGTGTGTGTGTGTTGGAGAGAGAGACAGACAAAGAGCGAGTCAGCAGTTTTGCTCCTCTGAAGCAGAATCCATTCTGCCTTCACTCGGACCCTCGAAAAACACAGAATACTAAATATATCAAGACTAAAGTTAAAGTGTGATAAAATCAAAGTATTTTTGGAGCAAATTTTGGATTTTTCTGGAAACTCTGAAAAAGAGAAGAGATAAATGTTTTAGTTGCTAAATATTTCCAAGATTTATTGTTCAATGGCAAAAGCATAGAGGAAAACATGTACATTACACATTTTAAAGACTTGGTATTTCGACACGTTGTGCAAAGTCTGAGGGACTGCATCATGACCAGTTAGGGCAGTGTTGTGGATTGGGTAATTGTTCCTGTGTGCTGTAAATGTGATCGCACACTCCACGCTCCCTCTTTCTCTGCCTCTGCCCATTACCCCGTCACAATAGGGGCCTCTTTTTCAATCTGAACCCTGAAATGAGAAAACATGCGGAGCCCAGCAGCCTGAGGTGATGTCAATAAGAAATCAATGGGGAGTTTTGGTTACAACAAAAGGTGACTAGTACAAGTGGTCATAGGTGAAGGGTGGGATTAATAAAAAGTTTTTTCTCATTTCTGTAACAAAAGACTTCCTTATAACAGGCACTTAGTGGATGATGATGATAAAGCTGTATAGCAAACAAAATACGAACTTTTCATTTATTTTCCTCTCATACTTCCCTAATTTCCAGTCCCAAAGGAGACACTAACAACACCATCAAACCATCAAGACGTCCGTGGTACAAAATGATCTCCTGAGGTTTCCTTCACCACTGAGTTATGGTTTTTATTGTTAAAAAAAATTAGATGTATGCTATCAGAGAAGCGGCTTTTTAGTTCATGTTTGAGATAAAGGCAACCCATATTTGTGTTAGTCTACATTAGCATCTCAAGTTCTTTTTAAAAACCTGAGCAAATCAAAAGGAATTTTCAGACCAAATCAGCAAATTTTTGTCCACCCTGTGCCATGATGAAAAATGCAATTGGGTCAAAAAGGAATTGAGTCATTCAACATAAATCACTGCACAATGCAATCAGTTGCAATTCATTTGAAAATATAAACTAGTCACGACGCCCAGGCCACTCGGCTCTAAGGTACAGTTTACAGAGACGGAAACAAGGTTTCTTCTTATGAATCTTGGAATGTTTTCACTTTGCAGGGATTATGTAACGTGCACCCTCCTTTCTACCTAGTCTCTTCTCAGATAACCTCTTCCAATCCCATCATTCTAAACCCTTATACATGCTGAGAATGTTGATCAAAGTTTTAAGCTAACCTCGAAATACTCTTTGAAGATAGAGACTTCTTGAAATCCAACTGCTTTCTTGAAACATGTTGTTGGCAACTGAATCAGTTATATCTGGAAGAAAACTTCTGACTTTCTCTAGCATTTCTAAGTCAATAGATGTGTTATCATTAAGCAGCCACAAAGAAATGTGGCCCCATACATGGAAGAACGCAGGAAACTAAAACAAATCTTTAAAATGAAATGGAGAAGATATTTGCATGGCTTGTGATCCCATCGGGTTCAAATTTATATAACATGCCTCCCAGACAACTTCTTTTCACTGGGTCCTTAAATTTTCCTCAGTAAGTTATCATTCCACATAAGAAAGATTAAGAACTAGATTAAAAGATTTAAAAGAATCAAAGCCAAAGTATCAATATTTTGCCTTATAAAGAATCCCTATATATTTTGCACTTTATGTAATTTTGCCATTTAGGATTGCTTAGCCAATTAAAATGAGAGCTTATTAACTCCTATTTATAAGGGTAAATGCATAATTAACTTAGATTCATGGCTTTCAGTATCATCTGTATGCCAGCAACTCACAGATGCATATCTCCACATATAATTTCTGTCCAATTTCTTAGTATCATTTCCATTAGGATGTCCAAAAGAAATCTCATATGCAAAGTATCCAAAAATTAGTTCTGGATTATTCTCCCCAAACTTGTTCCATCTGCACTTCCCCATTTCTGTTGATAAGTCCATGCCTCGCAGTTGCTCAGACTACAGTTCCTGGGAGTCCTCCCTGACTCTTCTAGATCCCTCCCCACACCAGTGCGTCAGGGAGGGAATCCTGCTGACCTGGAGCTCGAGACGTGTTTCACATCTGACCTCATTCACTTCCACCCCCAGCACCGCTGCCTCCCTTACTGCTCCTTCCCTTGCTCCCCAACAACCTGCTCTGGACGCAGCAGCCAGGAGAAGGCAGTTATGACTAAATCAGATCCCCTATTTCACTCAGAATAAAAGCTCAAGTCCAGTAAAGCCCCACAAACTCCCCCTCCTCCATTACCAAGCTGCCATAACCTTCTACTGCCCAGCCCCCTCAGTGGTCCGCTCATCCTGCCCTTTGAGGCTTTCGTGCTGCCCAGGGGGCCCCTCGCCCCAGCAGATTCCTTCACTTTTTCCCAATTTTTGGTCAAAGACCACCATCTCAATGGCCATTCAACCTGGCCACTCTATTTAAAATTGCAGTTCATCCTAAGCTCCCTGTTTCTCTTACCATGTTCCGTTTTTTTCTCCTTTCATAGCATATATCACACCTCAATTTTTATCATATAGTTCACTTGTTTATGATATATATCATTTGTATTTATTGAAAATAAACTCCTCCTGTTGGAATATAAGTTCCATGAGTACAGTGCAGGGGCATTTGCTGATGTGCCCCAAGTGCTCGGAACAGTACCCAGCACAGAGCGGGCACTTGCAATGTACTTATCGCTGTTGACTTGTGGTTTTCAGAAAAAAATCACACTACATTTATGATAATAGCACACGTGAGTAATATTCCAAGAATATAAGATTTTTCTTCTCCCAAACCAGACCACTGTTAACTTGCGACTTCTAAGTTAGGGTGTTGTCTGCCTCACACAATAATTAGTTTCTTCCAAATGTAGAAAAGAACAAATTCATTATTGGTAGCATAATGCATGTTGACAGAATTTGTGTTTAAATTTAATCGTATAGTTTGTGGTCATTCTAGAATTTGCATTAGGTTAAAGGGCAGATTCTTTATATTTCCAATTTGCTTTCTCCATTGCAGTCGGTGTGCCTTCAAAAGTCACCTTTGAATGTGACACGCACCATTGGAAACGTAAAACCTACCTTGGCTCCTTCCTTTCTGCTTCAGGATGCAGCCAGTGCTCCTCGGAGTGACCAACGAAGTCTTTCCTAAGCACATCTCTGCTTGTTTTCTAGGGTCCTCTTTCGACACAATCCCCTCTCACTAGGCTGTCCAACCATACCTAAATTTGTTATTCTGTTTCTGGCCTTTAGGCTTTTAAATTTGCTACTTTCTTTGTATAAAGCAAAGAAATGCTGTACTAATGCCTACTCAACCCCCTGGTCATATTCTAAGTTTGTACTTCGCTTTCTTCTGGGGGGGAAAAAAAATTTCCTTAATCCAAGGGCTGAGTAAGGGTCTTCTGGGTTCTCATGACTGCTTGTGTTTGCCCCCCCCTAACACTACGCTCTGCAACCAGGTTCTACCATAATCCAGGGACATAGGGGGTCCCGTGCAAACCTTCGCTGAATAAATACATGAATCCTCCCCCTAAAAAAGAAGCATTACTGACCTGCAACTTACCTCTCTTCATCACTCGTTTTTTGTTGTGATCTGTAACTGGGCTAAAATGTCACTGTGTAACACTGGTATGACAATCCTCCTTTGCTGGTGATGGACTAATTTTCAAAATGCATATGCTCTAGGAGTTATCCCACTAGAAGTTTTTAGTATGGCTTTGGAGCTGCTTCCTTAAGTAATTTTCTTACTCTTGTAGGATTACTCACACGTTACAGGAAATTTTGGCAAAGATCTAATTCCGAGATGATTTTATTTTATTTTATTTTATGGATTCTTTGGTCCTTTATAGACTGTCTTTTATTTATTAATCTACCTCCGAGGTGATTTTATTTTTTTTATGAGCTCACTCTGCTTCATCTTTAGTCCTCAAGTTCAACGGCCAAGGTAATGTGACGGCATGAGTACTGAAGGCGACCTCCGCTCCGAAGACGTCCGTTCCCACACAGCATACCTACGGCGCCGAGGGACACGCCTGGGTGCCTTCCCCTGAGTCATCAGCTAACGGAGAAATTCCTGATGCTGCCTGATGGCTTTCCTGAATGGCTTTTTCTTTACTTCCCATTCATGCTTTCTGATCTAATTAGTATAATGAGCCTTGGACACACAATAAACAAAAGCAACGCATACACACACAAATCTCACAAAATCCCATTTCAATGGCTTGCCTTTCATAGGCTTTACAGATCGAAGTTTTCAGCTGTCTTCACAGCTCATAACCTTTAATCCTCACAGCACTCTCAGCGTCCTCGTCAATGATAGCTCTGTCTATTGAGAAGTAGCAACGGTTTGGGAGAGTTTGTGGGAACATGGAGGTAAGTTGTCCCATTCATTTTCATTAGGTAACTCAGGAGACACTAACTTCGCTAAAATTGCCAAGAGTGCTCCTGCCGTGTCTGGATGATTTATTATTGGACATCACATTTCTTTTCAAAACACGGTTAAAAGAACTCAAGAAAATCACGTGATTGTTTTACCTGAAACATTTTGTAATTGAATCCCCTGTGCACTAAAGCTGCTGACTAGACTCTGGATGGAATAATGCAAAAGGCTTTGTGTGGCCGGAGGAGAGGAAAAAACAAAATAGCAAGACCCGTGTGTAGCCTTTTAGCTCCCATGAAGGTGACCACGGAAGAGAAAGTGTGTATCTCGAAAGGGCCGCTTGCCATACCTAAAAGAGAGGGGGGTGAGGAGTGGTTGTTACTAAAAAGCAAGTAAAATTTTCAGGAAAGATACCAGCACTAAGGGGCCAACATTATAATTTAGAAATAGAATTGACTAAATCCGTAGGCTGTGGTGCTGGGCTAAATGGCACCACAATGTGCCTTTGAGGAGCCTTGAGGAGCTAATTTCCTAGAAACGATAGTCCAGACCTTCCATGCTGGACCTTTCACAGCTCGTAACCTGCACCACCAGACCAGGCAGCCTGTGTCAGCCATGACCCGCACTTGAGAAACAAGGCGTTAGGTCAGCGTTTCCAGTCCCGGCTACGCTTTAGGGTCATCGAGAGAGCTTTTAAAAGTTATGCCCACGACCCAGCACAGGCTGATGAAATCAGAGTCTTTAGGAGCCGAGCTTTCCAACGTGTGTTCTGAGAAGCCCCGCTCTCACCAAACTGCACTGTTTACCTTTCTCCGAGCAAAGAATCTTTCCCCTCGCCCTTTGCTCGTATTATTCCCTCAACCTGTTTTTATAAAGCTCCCACGTTGTCTTTCAAACACCACTTTCCTAAAGCAGTCTTTATATTCTTCCAACTTTTCTGAAAATTCACTCTTAGCTTAAGCCACGGCAGCTGAGAACCGGGGACGTAGACTCAACTGAACAAGCCTTCTGCGGGCCTGTGGCATGCCAGCATCCAGGCTGTGGTGTGTCAGCATCAGCCCGTGTGTTCTTAAAAGAAAGAACCCCATCAAATTCATCCTTTTGATGACCCTTTCACTAACAGTGAAGCTGTTTTCAAGGATGTGGAACATGTATCACTATTTCTTCTTCCTGGTGAACTTCCAGGAGTGATTTCTTATTCTTGATTCCAAAAGAAGTGACATATGAGAAGTACAAACTTCCAGCTCTAAAATGAATAAGTCATGGGGACGTAACGTACAATGTCAGGAAAATAGTCAATAATGTCATAACTTTGTGGGGTGACAGTGGTTACTAGATGTATCATGGTGACCACTTTGTAAGGTACAGAAATGTGGAGTCACTATGTTGTACACCCGAAACTACATAATACTGAATGTTGACTATAATTTAGAAAAATAAAAGCACTTGGAATAGTTGAAACAAACAACAAAATGAATGGCACTTCTTATGAGTGACAGGGATTCTTCGCATCTTGTGGACACTAGAAATCATGTAACTAATCAATCTGCCCTTTAAAATTTGCCACTGGAATGTTTAACACTAGCTGGTGCTCTATACATGGGAGATGTAGTCATTATTATACATATGTCTTCATATTATGTCCGTTTTGTTCAATATTTCCAACTCATATCTTTTACTATTTGTTTAGCTCAAGTTTACTTGTTATCTTGATGTATAATATTTCTTCGACTAATGTGTTTCCTCTACATATATCAGTTATAGAACAATATGATACACAAGTTAAATGAAAAACTTCCTTTATGTTATTCCCAATTATTTATACCATAATTAGCCCCTAAACTATACTTCCGTAGCTTTCTTCTTTTTATCCAGATTGAGGCCTTAACTTTATTCTACTTACATCATATAGTTATTTTTAACTCCTCTAGATTCTAAGCATCTTGAAGACAAGGAACACACCATACTGATTTGAGTATAACCCATGAAATTAACAAAGAAAAGTTGATCAATAAATGTTACTGTTGGCTCTTAAGAGTAGAGAGCTAATAAAACTTGATATGCATTCCAAATGTGTCATATACCAACTGGAGACCATAAGCAAGTCAGCAAACCTGTAAGGCCTCATTCTTTTCATTATAAAATAGAGAAAATTGAAGATACTGATTAGCTCATAGATATTCAAGATGATGAAATAATATTTGTTGAATAACGTTTCAAATGACAAGTATGACCCAAGTGTGATATATATATATATATATATATATATATATATATATATCCGCATTTTATATAATAATACACACACACTCATACACACACACACACACACACACACACCCTGAGAGTCTAGGACTTGGACAACGCTCTATGTTGTCCAGAAAGTGCTCTGGGAAGGGACGACAGCGAAGGCAAAGAGAGCTGTTCAGAAGCTATCAGCTTAAGGCAATCTTATGTAGTGGTACAGTGATATTGGAATAGAAAGTTATTTTTGTTTGTATTAAATTTACTATACATGTGGCTCCATTTGTCTCCTTGGGAGCACCTTATCTGTATAAGTAATTAAAATATTTTCAACCAAAATATTTTATCCTATCGCAATATTGACTATATTAGCAGTCTTAGAACATAAAAATGTTGTTACAGCTGAACTCCAACGCTTTGAGAAGAAAACATGTTTAACACCTAAGGCTCCAGATCAGAAATTAAGGATTAAGAAATCCTCCAAGTCTCCCTCAAAGAAACCGTCGTGTACCAGCCCTCAATTTCTCCTTGTAGCAATAAAACTTGCTGACATCGAGTCAGCACAAATCACTTGCTCTAAGGGGACAAGCAGGGGGCACTAGGGGACACGCATGCGAAAGGTAGAGGTGTGTCGGCAGTGCAGGGGGTCGTATCAAGGCTAGTGCACCACAAATAAGAGAAGATAAGAGTCCTTAGCTACGGCAAAGAGCACAGGGAATCCCTGCAGTGGGGAACTCTGGATGAGCGTGGAGAGTGGTAGGAGAGGAAGGAGAAAGCAGAAGAGCAAATCCGATAGAATGAGGATATCAGCTTCAAGCAATCAGGGAGACTTTGAACTTCAGTTCTTCACTTGAAGAATGAGAAACTCACCCTTTCAGTGTTATCCAGGGAATTAACTAAATGCTTTAAGTAATTTGTCTAGCACAGCACCTAGCACACAGGTGTGTTCATTATGATTACAGATACCATCAGTGTATCAAGAACTAGGTTTGGAAGCTGACGTACATTACCCCCAAACTGTATTACAAATACATTCTGAAAATACTCTATTATTTCCTAACTCCATCCTCAGTCACATTTCCTTTGAGGGCTGTTTGTCTGTGGGCTTACAGTAACTCTGCAGTAACAGGGAAAACTGAAGAATACCTCTCTTTGAGGAGAGAGAGAGAGAAAGAGAGACAGAGAAGGAAGAAGAAAAGAGAGAGAGGGAGGAAGCATTAAAAAAGGATACAATTCCTTTTGAAAAATAACTTCCTTTTCACTGCATATTCTAAACTTAATTCCTCATATAGTTGCTTTTCCTTTGGATGAAATGCATCTCAACAACTAATATTTCCTTTATATTTAGATGATGTGTATACCATCCTATAAGTGTACAGTTTACCTTGTGTTTAAGTATAAAATCATGGGATGTATTCACATTAAGAATAAGCACCAAGGGCGAAGCGCAGTGGGTGGAGTTGGAAGAGGGCATAAGGGGGATAAATGGTAATTTAAAAAGATAATTAAAAATAAACTATTAAAAAGAAAAAAATAAATAATAAGTAAATAAACACTACATTTGCACAATATTAATATCATGTGTCACATGTTAAGGGGAGTCCACAGCGGTCCCCAGCTCCCTCCAGCACTCCAGGAGGGCACCTCCTCCCCAGTATGGAAATGGGTCTCCTTGCCCACACTCCCACCCAGGCCATTCTCACACCAAAGCTTCTGCTTGTGTTATTAGTGCACCTGCCACACAACTCCTGATGAGCATTAGTTACATCTTTTACTTTCCTATGTTTGTCAGTAGCTTTATTAACAAAGCAGTGCTGAGATCATTTTTTTCTACACAATTGTCCTCTCTGCCTAAGAAGTTCTCTCCTTGTCTCTTCAAAGAATTCTTTGCTCCTTTCTGAAGCTTGCCCAAAATGTTATCGCTTTTACACAAAAATGTGCCTGATCGTGTGCACGTCAGGCATGGCTATTTCAAATTCCTCTCGGTTTTTGAGTCATAGTTCATAGGCCCCACACCCAGTAACTGGTCATACCACTTAGGATTGAAAAGCCCTTGGGACATACGGGTGGGGGAACTTGCATGTGAATTAACAGATGAAGAAACAAACTAAAAACTAAGGTTAAATTTTTATCCGCCTCTTTAAAGAACCTCCCTTATGCAAAGATCACCTTTTGTTTTCTTTCTGTAATATCCCAGTGAAAACTGAATAATTGCTTTAGCAGTAAGAAATGTTAGTGTCGGCTCCAGGGAGGAGACCACTCACCAAAGCACGGCCACCCATAGGTCCCCGAGGTGCACAAGACAGCTTGGACACCAAGCGAAGGACCCCCTGCAGGCTGAGGGCTTGGAAAGCCCTGAGTGGACAAGGGGTAATACCTCTCCTCAGCTAAGCCCAGAGCTTCACCGCCCTACCTCCTCCCTCCTCTCCTTGAGCCTCACCTGGGTTTCTGCTTGGTCTCCCAAGGGGACTGGAGCAACGAAGCATGAGGATATCCATGTTTTTCATAGGATTCCACACACAGGAAGTGCAGTAAGCAGAAAAGAACAGAAAACCACAGGAGACGGCCCAAAACAGGAAGCCCTACAATCATAAACAAAAGCCTTGACCCACTTGGTTGGCTATACTGGAAGTGCCACCGTAGCCCCAATAGAATTCTTGGGTCAGACCTCATGTCCATCTTACTCCTCCTCAAGATAGAGAGCAGCTCAGCTCTGAGCTTTTCACGGGAGCCTCTGAGCCTCTGGGAGCCTCTGAGCTTGGTGTAAATTAGACTTGAATTGACCTACCGGCAAAATTATGCATTTGACAGCAAGAAAGCTCTACAATGAAAGAATAGTAATTTTACTACCTTAGATTTCACTCTTAATGTATTTATCTCTATAAAACCAACTTTTTTTCAATATATCCCATTTGGTAACATTTCCTCATCAGGTGCACTTAGAAGAGGAATCTGGCTGGAGTAACAATTGTGTCATGGGCACCTGAGAGTTAAAAAATGTTAAGTGTCAGGAGCTGAAAATTTTACCTCTTTTTCATGGGTATTTCTTCTCAAATATAATATACATTCTTCTGCCTTTTTAAGCAAAGATATCGCCAATAATTAACACTCATTTTAATCATTCTGGGTTATTAGGTATGATGTCTCACTCTCCATTTCATTGATGGTGCTACTTCAGAGTAGTGGACTCTAACTACAGTGATTGCTGAAATGTCCATGGGATGAGATTTCCAAGGGGCTGTTTGACTCTTTTGAATAAAGAGTCCCCCAGGCTTCCGGATGCACGGCCTCTTGAAGACAACACTGGTGTGGGTTTCACCTTCTAGAATGTTTCATTTTTCTCTGTTCTTGTCAGTATTTTTGGCTTGTCTGCACCATTCAAAATGTTAAGCATTGTTTATAGTATTGCATCTATTATATGGAAAAGAAAGGAGCCACATTTTCACAAAGTAAGAATTCTGCCCGGACCAGTTAGTGGTTGTCACTTTATGCTGATTTGGTGAGCCAATCGAGAAGACTCTCTAGAAGAGCCTTCTGTGAAAAGAAGAGCCTCCTGGGGAAAGTGTCCCGGTGTTGCTTTCTCCCGACTGGACCAGCCAGGGGCCAGAGGGCTCAGAAGCAGCGCAGGGGAGGTACCTGGCAAGGGAACCGAAGGATGAAAGAAAGCAGAGAAAATTTTGTTTCAGTTTTATCCAGATGCCAGTGGAGTCGGTCATCCATTATCCATGACCAATGAGTTTAAACTCAATTGAGAGAAACCCAATATCAAGAGGTAAATTTTGGCAACATGAATGTGTTATGTCTGGAAGGAAAAATAAACAAACAAAAAACCCTATGCATAGTCTCTCATGCTCAAAAAATCTTTTAACCTTTTTTATATTTGTTTAATCTTTTGAGGAATCACCATATTGTTTTCCAGGGCAGGTACACTATTTCACATTCTCACCAGCAGTGCATATGGTTTTCAGTTTCTCTCTGTCCTTGGCAACACTTGGTTTTTCCTGGTCTCCTTTTTAAAAAATTTTGTATTCATTTCCCTGATGATTAGTTATGTTGAGCATCTTTACATTATACTTATCAATCATTTGTATATCTTCTTTGGAGAAATGTCAATTCAAGTCCTTTGTTCATTTTTTTTAATTGAGCTGTTTTTTTGTTGAGCTGTTCTCATGGTTTTTCAAATTGATGTTTTCGTTGTTGAATTGCAGGAATTCTTTACATATTCTGAGTAGTAATCTCATCAGATATAAAATGGGCAAGGCTCGAAAAGCTTCAAAGGCAAATTTTACCGACTGTTACATAACAGAACATTCCAATTTTAAATTCTTTCCAAGAGTACAAAAAAAATGTTACTCTGGAAGTTATTTTATATGGTTGAACCTGGCTGATACAGGGAAACAGAACCAGTGGGAGATATGTATTGAGAGACTTATCACAAGGAATTGACTTAGACGATTTTGAGAAATGAAATCCGTCAGGCAAAACACGAGAGAAAGGTGGCTGGAAGTCACAGCTGAGCTGAAATTGCTGTCCACAGATGAAATTTCTACTTTCTGAGGAGAGATTCTATTCTGTTCTTAAAGACTTTCAAATGATTGAGTCAGGCTCACCTGAGATCACATAGGGCAACCATTCAACAAATATTTTAGGATAATTTTAAAGTTAACTGATGGTGGATTTCAATCACATCTGCAAAAAGCCTTCATTGCAACTCCCAGTTTAGTGTTTCAGCAAATGATTGGGGAGCACTGGATAGCCAAATAAATACGTTAAACTGTCACTGAGTTAATATACAGTAAAGCCTGAAAAAGAAGAGTTCAAACAAATTTTAGTCATAAATTGGAATTAAAACCCCACCTGCCAAACCACAGAGCAACAACAGAAAGTATATAGCAAGTTCAATTCAGCAACATGTAAAATGGAAAAACATGTCCAAAATATAGATATCTGTCTTCGTATGAAATTCTAGGACTAAGAAAGTTTGACCCCGTGTTTCTTTAGATTTTACTGCCAGCATATAGAATAGGCAACCCTCATGATGGAGTAATATGTTCATTGTATCTCATTTTAAAATATTTCATACTCTGGAACTCCTTGTTCCACAGTTAACATCAGTGTGGTATCGCTGAAGGCAGAACAATGGTAACTATAATATATTCTCTCTCCATGAACTTGACTTCCTCAAGGTGAGCCCCTCAATATTATCCAGCATGGGAACTGCTCTGCTGCTTCAGTTCACAAATGATACTTTGTTCCCTAATTTACTGTGAATCACTAGCTTAATCTGCGCAGTAACAGCCCTGAAAGAAGAAATATTTGTGTGTTTTTTATGAATTTAAATTAAACTGGTGCTTTCACATTACCATTTCTGTTAATTTTTCCATCATCGGAATATGAACCCATTTATCCTTTGTAATGATACTCATCAACAGGAATATATGAAACAAAATATTCACCTATAAAATTAGGCAAATGTAGAAAAAATGCTGTAAAAGCAATAATACTTAAAGAGATATTGAATTCAAATAGGATTTGTCTTTTCAATAGCTAAGTTCCTTACTGCCAAAGTAGTATTTGAGTTAAAGACTTAGAATAAAAAGAATTCAAACTAAATAGGGACGATGATGTTCTAGAAGCATGTTAAAAGGAAAAGTTTTCATCTAAAAAATGTTTCTTGAATGATTAGGTATTTAGTGTCAGGCTTGTACTGGAAACTAGAGATAACAGACAAATAAGGTACAATCTGGTTTGTTTTTAAGGTTCTCGTATGTCTGGTGATAAGCTAAAAACCAATATATAAGTATGTGATTGCATGGTTGTGTAATAAATGATATAAAAATATGCACAGGATGTTATGAGAAGATATAATCATGGGAGAAGTATACAGTGGTAAAAAAAAAAAAAACATTAACAATTTGGCGAAAGTGATGCCAAATCTTCATCTTGAAAAGAAATACCCGCTAGCTCACCCCTTAAATCAATTACTGAGATCAGTAGGGTGCAATATCATCACTAAGCTATCTTGTTGTCAGGGGGTAAAATCTTCTAAGGAAGGAGGTATATTTTATAGGAAAATTAGAAGCGATACATTAAGATAGTTTAGAGGCTACTGTTGTTGCCCTGTAATACCTGCTCCAAATAGAATCGTTGTATACAGAGAGGTTTGCTCCACCGGTTTCTGCAGGTACCTTCCCTGCAATGTAATTTTTAACATGTCTGCCATTGGCCTTGGATTATTGCAACTTCCTGTCGCTTCAGAATGAACGCTGATTGTCTGCATTCTTTCCATGGAGATGAAAGTCTTTGGAAACTTGGAAGGGGTGGGTGAGGGATTCTACCACTGCTTGTCGCTTTCCTCTGTTCGTGGGAACTGAAGACGGATCCTTTGTTTTTGGGGCAGCATGTCATGCGCAACACCGTGAAGGGCAGAACACAGGTCCTTCCAGCGATAATCACTAAGGACATTCATGCTTAAACCCCTCCTGCCCAATGGCCTGTGGATTACCCTGAGGTTTAAGGTAAAACCTCTTTTGTGGCTATTCACTGGTATTTTCAACTTCTCAATTACCGCTTCAGAGTGCAATGTTCTTACGAGACAGCCTATCCACAGCACTCCGTGTCGTTTCCTTCTGTCTCAGAATGCTTGAGACGATCCCTTTCAGGGCAGCTCTCCATTCTTCCCTGCTCTTCGGGCCGCCGATCCGATCCCACGCTGCCTTAGGAGAAGCTGGACCTGCCACGCCTCGTTAGCATCATGGAGTTCTAGTCCACTCCCAGCCTCCGGTTCCCCTTTTGCCACTCTATGACCCAGTAGCTGAACTTCCCAACGGTAGCTTTCCTAACAGAGCTAAGCTCCTGACAAACCCATAAAGCAATTGATTTTTCGTTTGTTTTTGTTTCTTAGAGATTCTCTGCTTGAAGCAGAGAGATCAAAGATATGCATCATTCTCTCTCCAAAGCCTAGCAATAGCTATCTCAAGAATCTCATCTTCAACACATTTGTTACGACATATTTCTGCACTTTCTCTTTTCTAATCACTTTGCGTTACCTTCTACTATTAGAATGAAAAAATCCTTAGTACTGAGACCAAACTTCCTTAGAGAAGAAGCAATAAATCAACAGCTGTTTCCTTATAAGTCCAGATTTACCAAATGGAGAATGATAGTGATCTCTTGGACTTGGGAGAAAAAGGCAATAACTCTATTTGTTTCACTTTGGCATGTAAAGCAAAATGAAATGTTGCTTTCATCAAAAATGAAAACAGAGATGTTTTAATTAGCAAGCAGATAGCAATTGTTCTAAAAATAAAATGTGTTCCCCATAATCAGTGTTCGTATCTTTTTTTTTTAATAACTTGCTCAGCATAGAAAGGAGAAGAGCTACGTGCTGGATGTTTTATGGGAAAAGCTTTATAACATGTCACGATTTTTTGTAGCACAGTAAACCAAAGCAAACCAAACCAAAACAAAACCAAACCCACAGTAAATTGCATTGACAAGGTTTTCATGCACAAAGCCTGCATTTTATTGAACCATTATCCCTGAACAAATTGAGGCACGATATTTTGTTAGACTGGAAAGATACATTATTAAACATATAAAAAAATCAAAGTCCCTTCAATAGTTTTAGCCAAGAGGATCAATATTAGGTTTTGTAGATTCGTATAAAAAAATACTTTCTTTATCATAGCACTACCTTTTATAATAAGATTCATTTTTAAAATACCCGAAGTATTGGGTATCTTGGGGGGTTGTTTATTTTTAAGAGACGTGTGTCAAAGTTATTATTTTTCATAGACCTCTAATATTTATAGTTATTACATTTAGAGGAGAGAAGGTTGACATTCAGACTTACAATAATACATCTCAGAATTGGGTTCTGAAACGGCTCTGACAACAGTTCTGTTAAGTCATGTACTACTTCCTGGGTAAAAGGCAATTTAGTTACAGTAGAGCATGTGCGATTGAAATTCCTCCCAGACACGACCCATTTCCTACCAGTAGAGATGTTCATTCTTCACAGAGAATCTAAAGGTTTATAGGGCTTTTATGTGGGGGGGAAAAAACAGATACTTTGTGTAACATTAACCATAACAAAGTAGAGTAACTATATTAGTATTAGACAAAGTAGACTTCAGAAGAAGTACTATTACTGAGGATAAAATGGGATATTGCGTAATTATAAAAAAGTCAATTTATTAAGACAAGGTAACAACCCTAAATGCGTGCTCATTTTGAGCTTTAAAATACACAAAGCAAAAGGTGATAGAAACCATAGGAGAAATAGACAGTTGCTGTGTGACTTGTCTTGTCATTGATAGAGAAGACAGAAAATCAGTGAGAAAATAGAAGAGTTGAACAGCACCATCTACCAATGTGTCCTAATCGGACTCCATCCAACAACAAAATATGCATTCTTTTCAAATGCACATGGGATATCACCAAGATACACCAGTAGATCCTCTCCAACTTCGGTGGGGAATTTAAACCTAAAGTGTTCAACACTTTTGTGAAAAAGTATTAGTGCATTGGACAATTGTCGGTATCGGATGATGGAAACAGCTGGACTCCCTAGTGCCCCTTACTACCTCATTTCCACCTGGCATGTTAAAGGGAAGTCCCGGACTTCATTCTGCCCACCTGTAACCATCTAGTAGCAAGTAGGCAGAGAGACAGCCATATAGCCTCACCACCCTCAGTCCTTGGGTGCACAAATGGGTGCACAAATGGGTGCACATTGGACAAACGGCTCACTTCAAAGCAGACACGGTATTTCCCCTATGGGCTCAGCAAGCTTTCTTATTATATCAGGTTTCACAGTTATCACCTGTGAGGCGGATTCCTAGGGTCAAAGAGCAACCCTGGCCAAGGGACTGCTCTGACAAGATTGCAATTCCATTCTCATAAGATACTTATACTTCATTCTATTTTATTATTTTATTTTATTTTATATTTTATTCAAGGGCAATAGAGCCTACAAAATCATTCTTACCCACCACACATCTTGAATTCTGCTCAGTTGGCCAATGAAATAATTTGCCTTATATTCCTTGTGCTAATCAACCATCCCTCTGGTTTCAATTTAGGTCTCAATTTTGGAGACTTGCCTTCTCCATCTCGCAAGTGCAGATCCCTGATTGAGGCCGTTCAAAAGCTAGTCAGCCATCCCCCAAGGTGCAGACTTACGTTAATTTACACTTCCAATACAGCAGGCTCCGCTATAATTCTAAATGAATATATTTAGTCATATGATCCAGTAGTATATAAATCAATATACTAAAAATATGCTGAAATATTTTAAATAAAATTACCATAAAAACCCTTGTAATAGAATTGAGGGTGTGAGGTTTGCAGCAGTAAGGATGCCAAAAGGAAATCATGGCATTTAGGTAAATGGCGAAGAAACAAACTGCTCTTGACATTATTTTCTCCCGTCTCTTAATAGCTTTCTTTAACTATCATTCTAGTTTTCCTAAAAATAAAAGAAAAATTTGTTGTCTGTAGCAGGAGTTATCTTCTTTTAGCATCTATTAAAATGCTGTTTATAAAGGCAATAATGATTTTTAACATGAACAGTTCTTTGACAGTAGAATTTAGTTAAAATTTAATTATTTTACTTTTAGCACTGTAAGAAAAATATTCTTATTGCATCAGATATTTAAAAAGTTCTATTAACATAGGACATATTCCCAGCTGCGCTTGGGGTCTACCAATGTTTTCTTATTTGGATCACAGAGAGTTAGATCATTAACTTGAGTCCAGTTCACCGAGCCAGTGAAGAAGTATTCACCCTCTACATTCCAATTTTAACACCTGCTCTTTGTTCTTCATTTGTATACGTCAAGTGCATCCCTCAGCTTCCACAAAGATTTACCTATCTATGATTGTTTTCAAACTTCTCCAGGGATTTCCTTCAGTGGTAGAGAAAAATATGCTATCCACAGGCTTAACTTTTCTTTGAAGGCTTCTTTATCTTAAAAATCCATATAAACTTTGTTTAAATACACAATGTATCACTGTTAATTTTTATATAAATGCTAATATGTACAACTATAATCTCTTAAATCACATTAATCATGTGGCTTCAGAAAATTCTTCCAGTTTCTCTCTGCGTACCCAATCTAATTTAGAATCAGAGACTTGGAGAATATAGCTAGAAACAAATTTAGGCATCACTGTGGAGAGTGGGAAATGTTTCATAAACTTACGTTTTTTTTTTTTTTTTTTTTACCAGCAGCCTAAAGGGACCATATAAAGGGAAAGCAAATGGAGTTACCAAGTTCATGAACTCCATTTTTCCTCATTGTGTTTCAGAGCGACTATCTCAGTAAGAAACCGAGGAACATTAGAAGTGAGAATTTGCTGAATCAGTACAGGCAGTAGGAATTCCACATGGAAGCAGCCAGTGCCCTCAAGGACCCCTGGAGTCTTCTTTATTCCCAAAAAGCCAACTTGCAGGAATTATCTACCAGGTTTATTCCTGGGAAACCTGGGAAGCCATGAAGACTGCTTCTGGATGAAATACCAACTGAAAAAACAAATGGCCATTTAATGTGGCCACTGCCCTTTGAGATAAATTGTCTTCTTGGAAGCCAAAACACAAAAATAGCTGATCGAGGAGGGACTTCGGAAGCCGCAGCAGACAGAGTGACATGAGTTGTCCTTGGGACGGAACCTGAATGCCTAGAGATCAGGAGCAGGGAGGGGACATCCTTTTCTGGTTCTCCTCATTCCCTTTCACTGTTTGTAGCATATACATGTAAAATACATTTTAGAAAACGAATTTCTAAATAAATTTGTAATAATAACAAACAGTTTAAAGACGTCAGAAAGGAAGCAGCGGGTGGCTTTGGGTCTCATTTATCATCATTTTAACCTAGGGTGGAGGGGATCTCACCAGAGAGCTCTGGAGAAGCTCAAAGTCACACGAAAATAGCTTCTGTGCCTGACACTGCTTCACAGTTGAGAATCTGCACAGCTAGGACTTGAAACAAGAAAACAGGTATGCAAATGTGAAGGATAGGCTAAAGCTACCCACATATTGCATTTGCTCCCATCTATGAAAAGGGACAAAATAGAATATACATGCATTTACTCATTTATGCATAAGCAATCTTTTGAAACTAAGATGCCTAAGACCTACAGGGACCCATGTTATAGTCTTTGCACTGGATTGCATGTAATAAGTGGAACCCAAGTCAACTATAATCTGCTTTTCAACTTACTTATAGTTATTCCAGGACTATTCAAACGAACAAAAAGGATGCTCAGTACAAATGAATCTAAAATAAATGAATCTAAACAAAATTTTCCTATTACTGTATACCAACCAGAGGTAAAAGTTTGTTCAGATTATAGAGAAAAAAGTCACAATGATTATTCCCACAAAGAGCCCTCTCTACTCTCCCGGCTTCTGTCCCCTTCCATCCAAAGTCCCCACAGATTAAGACAGCAGTGCGTTGGAGTGAGCAGTCTCCAGTGGAATGAGCCCTTGAAGGTTGCTCTCCGGACTTGTGATCGCCATCTTTTGACTCAAAGCCATTAGGACTCATTGACTATAGTCATTGAGGGGGCGGAGCAGTAAAGAAATACTTACTGAGTAGAAAGCCCTATACTGGGTCCTATGTCAGGAAGTCTATTAAAACAGCTGGAATATTGGGAAATGGAGTGTGAAACTCTGTTCTTCCAAACTCTGCTTCAGAAAACCCTTTAACATGCTGAGAGTGATTAGCTCTCCTTGGTCAATCCGGGATGTTTAGAGGGAAGGGCCACGCTCATTATTCACTTTTTATTTCATAGCTGTTTAAGCCCATTTCTGCCAAGGAGCAGAGGCATTGGCTAAATGACTTCTAATTAAAAATACGGGGAAGTTTAAAGTGACTTCATAAAGATGTCACGGCAATATAGTGCATTAGTAAATCACCATAATTCCCCCAGATCTAAGCGAATAAGCATAGATCTATTTCTTCTTGAGTTTTTATGTGAGGACACGAGTCCCTGTCCACTTGCAGGGTCTATTTGAACGCAATTTCAGTTCTTTTCTTCTCTCCCAAATAACATCTGTACAGTGATTTATGTTCTTTCTCACCAGGGGAAAAGCAAATCCCTTCTTCCATATAAATGCATGCAGGAATCTGACTACTTCAACAACCCTTATGTCTCCAGCCTCAACGCAGGCAAACTTTTTTCTCCATCTCTCCAAGCTGTTTCCTTCCTCCTGTCCCCTTTGTGGTTGACACTGACCTATTGCATAGAACCAAATCTTTTACCTCCTGACTCACCCCCTCCGTGGAAAAGCCTGGAGGAGAGTCATGAAGCATCATTAAGCACTGAGTTAAAACTCTCAATAGGGGGAAAAAAGTGTTTCATTATAATCAAGTAAGTAAATTCATTTGTCCTCCATTCTCTATGTAATGCCAAACACCTGTGCTGTCTTAGATTATTCATTAGACTCAGTGACGTGCGTGTTCATCCCAGGTACTTATTTTGACCATGAGGTGAGAATGAATACCACTTACGCCTTATCTGGATAACTTGCTGCCTTTAAACTCACGGTCAGACACGCCCACCCCCAGCTTCAATCTCTGGCCTATACCCACCCTCCTTAACTGCTTTTTAAAGAGCTGCTAGTTATTTCTTCACTGGATCCAGCTTAAGCATTCTTATTTATGAGTCCTATTGCACTGGTCTTCAAACTTAAAGATGCACGTGAACAGCCTGGGTATTTTGTGAAAATTTAGATCCTCTTCCAGTAGGTCTGGAATGAGACCTAAAAATGTTCATTCCTGACAAGTTTCCAAGTGATGTCAATACTGCCGATCCGAGATCACACACCAGTTTAAAATGCTCTATTGTGACCCTTTCTAAAGTTTGGGGGTTTCAAAAGGGCTCTGGAGAATAAATTATACTTCCTACTTAAAGTATCATTTCTGCCAAATAGCCAGATCAGCCCATCAGAGAATATTTGTTTTATCCCTCCTTCAAAGTCCTTAGTAAAATATTTTCATCTCGGCTTAGTAGGCATTTTCTAAAGCCTTTGCCACTTCAAAACTTGAAAGACTTCTGGTGAAGCCGTTCAAAGACTGTCAGCAGCTTATCAAAGTAGTTAACATTCTTCTCGTTTCTCCTGATCTCCTCATCACCGCGCTATATTAACGCCAGATTTATAAATCAGTTTTATGCAGGATCAAAGAGGTTTTTCCAGTGTCTTGGGAGGTATTTATTCATTCCGTCCACAAATATTTACTGAGTACCTACTCTGTTCCAGGCACTGTTCCATGTGCTACTTACTGACGAACACAGAACACAGACTAGCAAAGCTCCTGTAGTTATGAAGGTCGCACTCTACAGGAGTAGGAGATAGACGACAATAAAACACACAAATACAGATAATCTGCATGGCGATAAGTAAATGGTTAGAATTTAAAAAAAAAACATAATGAGAGAGTGTTTGGAAAGGACTACCGCAGAACAGGTGATTTGGGAAAGCCCTTCCTTCGTGACCCCATTAGAGCTGAGATGCAAATGACGAGAAGGAGCCAATCGGGGAGGGCTGGGAGAAGGGCCTGTTAATCATCTACTGTCCACGATTTTTTCCTTAGACTGCGTTCCTCCAGATAATGGCAGTATGTGCAGTCTCGCGTGGGTTTCCTCAGTGCGTCTGAAAAGGCCAGTTTGCAAATCCAATTGGTGTTCACTATGTCTCCTCTTGCCTACATTGTTAACTTTTTACAAGAAAAATTGATGTAAGACTGCTTGTGTGACATATGACTTAAAGGGTGGAACGTAGGTAGGTACGGATTTCCATAACCCATGAACAAGCTGTACATAGAACATATAAGCACAGCATGCATTCCTGGAAGGGAGGGGAAACTTCTTTGATAAACACTTATGGAGCACATGTTACATTAAAAAAAATGAGCTTTTCTTAGTAAGTGAAATGTCTATATGGTGAGACAAATATGAAATAGATCATGTCATCAAGAAGCTTAAAGTAAAATAGAAAAAGTGAGAAATTAGAAATACAAAGTGATGAGAAGTATCAGGCTGAAGAAAGGGTGATTAATTTCTGCTGGAGAATCTATACATTTTCCATATATTTTAAGTCTTAAACTATGAATAGGAGTACCATATCAGTGAAGAATATTAAAGGCCGTGGAGCTAGAGGAGATCATTAGAGAAAAGCGAAGGGAAGAAGAAAGGCCCAAGCATGGAGCACGCTGTACAATGACGTTAATGGCCTTGAAGATGAGGAAGCACAATGCATGGAGGTTTCCACTATGTCGAGTGCTGCGTAGATCCCGTAGGACAGACAGTGAAAATGGACTTTGGGTTTAGCATTTTGGAGTTACTTAGTGACCTCAAAATAGCTGTTCCAGTGGAGAGTAGAAAGGAATGATTTATCGAAGTGGATTCAAGAGAAAAATATAAGGAGAAGAATTGAAAATCAGCACTACAGATTGGAGCTCCTCAAACTTGAATGCCATTAGGAATCCCAGAGATCATGCTACAGTATAATTTCTGATGCAACAGGGCCAGAGCAGAATCTGAGAGGCTGTGTTTCTGCCAAGCTGCCAGGTGATACTGATGTCAATGGTGGATCACAGCTGGAGTAGCAAAAGAGGAGGATCTTCCAGGAGTTTTCTATACAAGGGAGCAATGAAATGGGGTGGGTGAGCAAAGTAACTGGAGGGGATACGGGGTCCAGGGAACTACCTGTAGAATTCCCATGATCACAGCAAGTGTGTTTGAATGGCCATGGGAATGATCCAGAGTTGAGAGGAGGATACAGGGGATAATTATTTGAAGAATGCCCTTGAGTAGAAGCCAGGAGAAAATGGAGACAAACACTGAATGAAGGGGAAGCCCTCAACAGTTCAGCGATATTACCAAGAAGAAATGTCAAGTGCCCGAGTATAGACGCAGGGTGGTGGGGGGTGGAGAGGTCCCCTCGCCCAGCTGTTTTTATTTCTCAGTGGGATAAGATACTTAGCCGATAAGACTAGGGAAAAGATGTTAGAGGTTTGAGGAACAAGAGGACAGTGTGAGATAATGACAAGAAGCATAAATAGGTAGAGTGTAGAGGATTTTTAAGGCGAGAAACTATATTGTATGATACCATAACAGTGGCTATATGCCGTTGTACATGTGTCCAGACCACAGAATGTACAACACCAGGAGTGAACTCTGATGTAAACTGGGGGCCTTGAGTGATAATGATGCTTCAGGGCAGGTTGATCGATTTGAATAAATACACCACCTGGGGGGGGGGGGTGTTGATCAGGGACCAAGGGGAAGGCTGCGCATGAGTGGAGGCGGAGGGCATACAGGAAATCCCTGCACCTTCACTCAGGTTTGCTGTAGACCCATACCTGCTCTAAACTATTATATAAGGGAATAAATCATCATGAGAAAGTATATTGACTAGGGAAGTTTTTCTCAACCCTATCAGACCAATGACCACTTTTATAACACATATTTCTAACATTTTGCTACTATTATAAAATTAAGCAATAATCATTTAACCTACCTACACATATGCTTAAGTCAGCATAATGCCCTCACTATAATATAAAGAAATAAAAGAAAAAATAATTCATAATAAAAATAACATGTGTTTCCATATGTAATGCTCAAGCCTGGATATTGGGAGATCAAAAACATCTCTCCAAAAATTCTTGATGCCCTCTAGGGGGCGATACGACCCGTGATGAGAATCATTGTGACAAAAATGGCCAGAGACTCCTTTGTTTGAGAAAGTATAAGCCATTCAGTGTCATTAGAAACCATTCAAGTGGCAACATTGAAAGAATATTAAATGTAGAATTTACTTTCTCAGATCACAGCAGCTGTAGGGAAACCATCCCTGATCTTCTGATTCGGTCACAGCCTTCTACCGTGGGCTCTTACAACACCCAGCACTTACCCTTCCCTGTCCTAACAGCTGCATTTTGACATTTACAGAGCATGATTATTTGGTTATCTGCATTTAAATATTTGATGTTTTGTCAGTCATAAATTTTTGCTCTAATTTTAATTTTTAATAAGGAATACCATATTAATTTTGAGTAGATTAAATACTATTAATCTGATTTTTGGGGGTGCTCCCTAAATTTTGCTGTGGGAAACCGGTGAGTTTCTGCATTCATCCTAGTTCTAGCCTGGCACCTTCAGCCTGCAAACTCCAGGAGGCCTAGGTATAGGGCCTGGAAGCGTGGCCTGTCTGGGGCAGAGAGTCTGTGTAGAATGAATTGGAGTATATGTATAGCTTTGGCTTTGAAAGCTTTTAGAGAAATATGTTGTCTGGTAACACTGAAATAAATTGTCCAAATACAATGCTTAAAAACTGACTATGATGTTATTCATAAATGAATTACTATGACTAAAATTCCAGCAATCCAAAAAATCACTCTCTGTGTCCATTTCGGAAGGCAGATGGCTTTTATTTCATGGTTTAAATGGTTCTGTAGATCGTTTTGGAGAAATTCAATTTCCTTTGATTTGGGTTTATATGAGAATAGATGAGCTCCTAACTTCTGGTTTACTTGTCCAGGACTGTGGGGAGGAAAACTCAAACTAAGTGGGAGCAGAATAATTTATGTAAGAGGTTTACATAATTTATGTAAATTATGTAAATTTACATTTTCTAAAGATGTTGTCTCCAGTTTCCAGACAGTCACACTAACACAAACCTGGTCACCCAACTGAATCAATAGGGGGGACAGGGATTACAGATTAATTTCTAGATGATTCCCACATTGTCTCTCAGGGTAAGTGAGTGATAACCACGGGGCGTGATCTGGGGAGGTACACGAAAGGATTAAATGAAAGAAGTGACCTTTGGCCTCAGTTATGCCTCCCCCTTCTCTCTCTATATATAAACTAGATAAGTGTGTAACACAAATCATATATATAAATGATATATATCATATATAAATGATGACTATATGTGCATTTATATATATATGACTATATAGTCATATACATACATATACAGTCATGAATGCTATACCCAGGATTCCTTGGCTTATTGAAACTCAAAACATTAACATTTTTATCACACACGCATGCACACACAAATGGATGGTGCAAACCTGCTCCATGCAGTAGTTTCTAGGGACCACAGCAATGCACCATAGCAAGCAGGAGAGGTTACTTTTTACAATGTCTGCCTTCAGAAACTCACATGCAAATAATATGTTCTAAGATAAAGAGCTAAGGAAGCTTGATGTGACTCAGACTTCAAATGGTTGAAGACCTAATATGCCTACAGGAGAGATCAAGGAATAATACATTTAAAAAATAGATGCTTCCTCCATTGGAAATCATCTTTTACTTTCCAATCCAGCAACTGGCATTTATTCTAAAACAGAGCAAAAAAAAAAAAAAAGTGGAGAACACTGCTCCCAGGTTATATATGTGAACTGCAAGCAAGCGTCCAGTCAACGTTGAAGAGGTTTTTAAACATTGATTTGGTTTTTGTTTTAATAGTCTATGTACTTATGCAAACTATTAAACTTTACTAGACCATAACCAACGGTGAGCGCTGACTGACCGCTGCTTTCAAAGCGGGTTGTGTTGCTTTTAGGGATATGAGCAGTCACGTTAATGTCTGAAAAAGAAAAAGCCTCAATAGTTGTTCTGCGACCGGGCTCAGTGTACGGAGGGAACTGGGAGTTGGGGAGGAATAAGAGAACGCCCAGGGAAAGTGTGTGTGGGCGGGGGGGGGGGGTGTCTGCCATCCAGGAACCTCTGCTTCCCAGGGAGTAAAAACCGCCTCCATCACTTGATTTCCTTCCACTTCATGGCTCTGTGCAACAACTTAAATTTGAGTACACCTAAATTCATTTTGTTCAGGAGACATTGACTGAGTACCTAGTCAGTGCTAACGCTAGGAGGCTGCGAACCAAAGATTTTTGTCCACGTGGCGGAGACTCAGTAACGCCAGGGGCGTAGCCTCCGCGCTCAGCCCCCCTCGGGGCGAGGTGACCACGCCAAGCCAGGTCCTGGACACCCAACCCCAACCCGGGCCTGGAGCAGGGCCACGCCCACCACGACTCCCAGGGCGACCGGATCCCTTGCCTTTTAGAGATCCGTAGCCACGTTCCTCGGAATTTGAATCTAATCCTGGCCAAGTTGAAAGGTAGGTGCAGCCTGATTAGAATATGTCCATCAAAAGGAGGTGGGTCTAACTGGATGAATGCTAAGCAGGGATGATTTTAAAAGCCTTTGGGAGTGCACGTCGTCATTTTCCTTCGAAAAGGCAGCGGACTAGGAAAAAGAATGGCTCCTGGTGGTTTCGAGGGGTAAGTCTTACCTGCGGAACTCGGCTTCGTTCAGCTACTCGGGAAGGCGTGATTGAGTTCCCTGGTTAAGAGGTGTTTGTAACCGTGGGTCCCAGGTAAAAGGTTTGGAAAACCACGGATAAAAAGGGCTTTTCGCACCAGAACCAGGTGGGGAGTGGCCTTGGCCAGCCAACTTCTAGTGTGTAGACTGCGTTGACCTAGGTGGTCTTGAGCCACCGCGCTCAAACTTTTAAAACAGATAAAGGAGGCAAATGAATACTCTTTCCAGAAAACAGATGCCTAGTTGAAATTTCCTGTGGGTTGCATTTTCTATTTTGTTTTAAAAAATCGTATAAATGCGATGAATACGATATGCGGGTAGGTCTGTTCGATATCAAAATGTTTTATGTGATTTGTTATAAAGAGAGTAGACCTCTCTTCTATTCTTCTCTTATCTCTGCAATGGTGCCACCATCCCCTCCATTACTCCAGCAGAGCAGCCTGGGGCCACTCGGGCTTGACTCCTTTCCCTACCCCCCCCCCCCCCCCCCCACCGATTCAGTCCGCCGGCCAAGTCAGGAGGTTCTAGCTTCATTTCCTCTACCTCTCTGGCCCCCAACTCATTTCCTAGCTTGCTAAATAGCCAGGAAGTTTTATTTATTTATTTGGGGGTTTTGTCTATTTTTTTTTTTGAAAAAAATTAAAAAATTTCTATTAAAGCTGGGGACAGTGAAACAAGGAAGGCCTTAAGACAGAAAAATGCAGTGGGAGGGAGCCTCAGCAGGGCTGCTGTTGGCTCACGAACAGAGGAGAGGGGGCCATGGAGACAGGTTCAGGAGGCTAGCCTGGTTGCAGGTCTCATGGGGACCCTGAGACCTTAGGAGAAGCAGGTCTGGGAGGGGAGGAAGGCTGGGCACCTTCCCTGGAGGAAGGGTGGCCTAAGTGCTTTTTTTTTTTTTTTTTTTTGCTTTCAGGCTTCCCTTCCGCGATCTCTTCCCAAAACAGCAGCCCTAATCTTCTCATCTTTAACCTAAACCAGAGTTTGTTTTGCTGCTGTTGCTGGTTGTTTGAAAGGAGCTCTGTAATTGGTTTGGAAAGCCATGCAAATGGCTCCCTGGCCCCCGGGGGTTCAGAGCGCCTCTGCCTTCCCGCAGGAGTGGCGACGCCGCTCCCCCCCCCCCCCCCCCGCCCCCCACGCGTCCCTAGGTGCCTCCCTCCAGGCCTCCAGGTGCGGCCTGGAAGGAACGTGGTTCTCCCTCTTCTTCCCACGGCTAACACTTCTCCTCTTTTTCAGGTCTCAGCTTTGAAACGCCCTCCAGTGGAGGCCTTTGAAGACTTCCTGAAGGTGTCATATTTTTTAAATACATATATATATTTTTATTTTTAGAGAGAGGGCAAAGGAAGGAAAAAGGGAGGGACGGAAACATGCTGTACCATAGAAACCATGATCAGTTGCCTCTCTTACACCCCCTACTGGACACCTGGCCCAGAACCCAGGCATGTGTCCAGACTGGGAATCAGACCCGTGACCTTTTTGTTCGCGGGTAGGCTCAACCCACTGAGCCACACCAGCCAGGAACCCCTCATATGCTGATCGGTTTCATTTCCTAGCATTTTTGTCAATCTGAAATAGTTTTGCTATTGACCCCTTACAAACGGATTCTTCTTTACACTTATGTCTCACATGAATAAAAGCTCCACCAAACACAGTGACTTTGTATGTTTCTCACGGGTCTGGGGTGGACACATAGAACAATGTTGGGTACTAAACGTTCCTAAATGACTAGAGAGATAAATAATACGCCCTTGTAAATACGTCTGTCCCAGTTCGAGAAATATGAAATCAGGTTCATCTCATGCCATCAACAACTAGATGTTTTTAATTGAATTTTCTAGGGGGATATTGGTTAATAAAACCATAGGTTTCAGAAGTAAAATTCTATAACACATCATCTGTGTATTGTATTGCGTGTTCACCACCCCAAGTTGAGTCTCCTTCCGTCACCATTTATCCCCCCATTTCACCCTTTCATACCTCTTCCCACTGATCCCCCCCTTTCCCTCTGGTAATCACTGTACTTCTGCCTGTCTGTGAGGTGTTTTGTTTGTTTTGTTTTGTTTTTGCTAATTCCTCCACCTTGTTCACTCAGTCCCCTATCCCCCTCCCCTCTAAATACCCAGGTTTTCTTTCCTTTGTGCCATATTTACCTAGTACATTTTCCTTGTAGTTATTTCCACTATCAGAGAATATACTTATCATATAAACAGGAGTTTTTCCATTATAAATTACCTTTTCCATTTTATACACCATCCTCACAAGCTCGCATGTTGTGGCCTGATATGATAAACAAGAATCTAGCTGAGAAAGGTAGGACCACCTGTGGACCCTGGTAAAGTCATCAGGAAAATAACCTCCCCTTCAACCATACTCTCATAGGTGATGTCCTTCTAGATAATACCTTAGCGTCATTGATAGCCAACATTTGGAAACATCTACATTGTGTGTCTAAACTCCCAAGTAACTGTCTAATAAATTAATTTTATAAGATTGCTATATCAGATATCACCAGTATGATGACTGATGCATATCCATCAATTCATTTCCTTAGACAAACGTACTAAGTGAGTGAGACCGAAGAGGACCTGGCTCTCACAGATTGACAGCCTGGTAGGTAAACAGACCTAAACTAATCAGTACCCAGGGACTTTAATCAGTGTAAAATAAGGGTCTAGGGGAACATTTAGCTGGGGGACCTAATTGGGCCTAAGAGTTAAGGGAAGCTCGCCTGAGGAAGTGATGTTTAAGCAGAGCCCTGAAGTATGAATGGGAAGTAAGTACAGGTGTGTGTGTGTGTGTGCGTGTGTGTGTGAAAGAGGGATTGAGTGCTGGTACGGGAAGGGGGTGTAAGGATGGGTGGCACTTTTATTGAGAAGGAAGAACGTGGCACTTTATTGGACATAGAGTTAATTATTACTGAAAGTGAAATAGAGCTGGAGATGGCAAGAGATAATGTGGAGAGAAAAACTTCAATCAAATCAAATTATAGTTATTTTAAATAGACTAATTGGGGGAGGGGGATTTTGTGTTCTGTTCTACTCAACTTAGACCAATTTCTAGTGATTTTGCTCCAAAGGTGCTATGTGCATTAATACAAAATGTTTTGAAAGTTATTTTTAATATCTATGAGAACAAAGTTTTGTTACACAAATATTCCCAGACATAGTCTCCCTGGTTTATGTCACTTTTCTAAATGACAAAAGAAATAAGAACATGTGTAAGATTACATATTTTTCATTATATGTGTGTGTATATATACACATTATACATTATATATAATGCATTATATATAACTAGCTTGAAAATATTTTTAAATAGCTGCATTTAAAAACACCACCTCAATGTCAGATGGGTACTAGACTCATTGGAATGATCACTTTGCAAGTTACATAAATGTCTAATCACTGCATTTTATACCTCTGACTAATATAATATTGTATGTCAGCCATTATTGAAAAATTTTTAAAAAGAATACAAATTCCACCTCAAAAGAATAGTGTCATTTGCTTTTGGTGAAAAAAAAATACATAGAATAAAAACAAAGCATGCTTTTTAATTGCTAGAGAAACACTTCAAATTTCTTCTTAATATTTGTATATTATGTTTAAGAAGAAATTTAAAATGCTTCCCTTAGCAATTTGTATACATAAAACACTTATACATTATATATAAGTATATAATTTATTTATAAAACATTTCTATATTATACTTTTCCTATGATATATGTGCATGTAGAAATATTTATGAAGATATTTAAAACTCTCCCCTTAGCATTTGGAAAAAAATGCTTTGTTTTTATTCTACGTTTTTGGTTTTTTTCCCCCAAAAAGTAAATGGCATAATCTTTTCACGTGGTATTTTTTTCTTAATTTGTTAATGTCAGAAAGAGAGAGAAAAACATTGATTTGTTGTTCCAATTCTGTATGCATTCATTAGTGGCTTCCTGTATGTGCCCCCTCCTGAGATCAGCCCCAAAACCTTGGCAGATGCAGACAAAGCTCTAACCAACTGAGCTACCTGACCAGGGCCTCAGGTGGTAGTTTAATTTTAATTTTACTTTTATTTGTTAATCCATTGTTTATGGATACTGAACATATCTAGAATCTTCCATTGGACCTTCAGATGGTATTTAAAATGTAGCTACTTAATTTATCTCATTACTTTCATATATTCCCCCTTTTTAAAAAAGCATTTAACTTTTTTTCCTACAGCAGGGTGTTAGGACAATAAAATGAAAAGATTTTATAAGGCACACAAGTGTAACATTAAAGCAAAAAGTGGTAACTTTTATAATGTTGCTTTTACATTTTTAAGGAAGTAGCAGAAAACTATTCAGTCTCAAAGTGCTCTGTGCCTTTAATTTGACGTGCACAGGTAAGAGAGGGAAATACATGTGCTTTATGTCTTCCTCACCTGACCCCCATCTTCTGGAACAGAGGTAGGTAAGCTCCAGCCCAGGGCCAAATCCATCCCCTGCCTGTGGATTCATTGGAACACAGTCTCGCTCATCATCCCTCGTGTATTATCTACGGCTGCTTCTGCACCACCTTCTGCACGGAGGTGATAGTTGTGCCACACATCCTAGGGCCCACAGAGCTTAAATCTGACTCTTCGCAGAAAGAAATTTGCCACACCCTGGGTCTTGAAGAGTGCATGGCATGTAGCAGGATCCCACTCATACTTGCAGAATGAAGAAGCTAATAGAACAACACTAGCTCACATAAACATTCAGCATTTGCTCTGTGCCATGAACTGTGCCAAACACTTGATAGGTATCATTTAGTGTGAATTTCACAAAAGTGTTACATAAGAAAATAGGCATATCTTGCTCCCTTACCTCTATCAAGTTTTGAGTCAACTGCCACTTCCTTGAACACCTATTCAAAATTGCAGACTCCTACTTTTCTACCAGCTCCTTTGCTTATGCTATAGCACTTTACCATATAACAGATGACATAGATACTTATTTTGTATGCCTGTGAGAATGTATACTCCATGAGTATGTTTGTGTGTTTACTTACTGATATGGCTCAACCCGTGAGCAGCCTAGAGCAGAGCTAGAATATAATGAATGCCCACTAAACAGTAAATGCTGAGTGATAGATGTGGGGGTGCCCAGGTAGGATCTGCCTATGACCCCATGCCTTATATCAGAGCTCATTCTCGTACTCTCTCGTGGAGTTTGTCAAAGAACATGTAAATGGCCTGGTCCAGTAGCTCAGTTGGTTAGAATGCTGTCCCTATTTGTCAAGGTTGTGGGTTGTCTCTGTCCAGGACACATAAAAGAAGAAACCAATGAATGCCTCTGACAACGGCTCTAATGTTGGGGTATATTTTACCTCAGGGTTACTATCTCAAAGCAGGTGCCTGCTGGAGATTCACCCAGACCACTACTACCTGGAAGTGGTTGTCGCATCCTGGTGCAGACCTTCAGGGAGGAAGCAGCAGGACGACATGGAGCATCAGCTGAACACACAGGCAAAGGCAAGTGGACTAAGCGGCCCGGGTGAAATAGACCTCACTGGGGATGAGCTGGAACCAGTCCTGCAGGAACTTCCCAATGTCATGCAGTCCTGTTGGGATGAAGATGGGGACCCCGAGACTAGCTCTCAGGCTGCTGAAGAGGAACCCACCTCTGACTGTTATATAGAGTGTGTTATAAGAAGTGAGTTTGCTGAACTTGTCAAGGAAGAGGACATGATTCTCACGTCCTTCAAGTACCGGAAAAATGGACCAGAGCAAGCAGTTCCTCAGCAGGTTCCTACAACAAGCTCACTTGCTGAAGATTCCTTGCCATGCATGACACAAGGGGCAAAACAAGAATTTTCTCAACAGGTTGTTGGAGAGAAATCATCTGTTGAATATTCCGAGCCCGCGGCAGACAAGAAGCATCCTCGTGGAGAAATCCCCAACACTAGCAACATGTGGGAAACTAATGAAGATCTTCAACAGCTTATGGGATTTGTTCAAAATAAGCCAAGAGAAAATGAAGGAAACCACGCTCCAGAAAAAATCGTTTGTCCTCATCGTGAATGTGCAAAACTGCTGAAGAACAGAGATTCCCTGAGAAAGCATGTCCTCCTGGTCCATGGTCCCCGCAATCATGTGTGTGCAGAGTGTGGGAAAGCATTTGCTGAGAAGTCAAAACTAAAGAGGCATTTTATGGTTCACACCGGAGAGAGGCCTTTCCAGTGCACTTTTAAAGGGTGCGGGAAACGCTTTTCCCTGGCCTACAATTTGCGCACACATGTACGCGTCCACACTGGGGAGAAGACCTATGTGTGCACCTTTCAAGGCTGTCTTAAGAGGTTTAGTCAGTCAACTAACCTGAAAAATCACCTCTTAACTCACACCAAATCAAAGATAAGTGGTGAGGGAGCAGATGGAAAATTATCTTTAAACGGGATAAGCATTTTAACCAATGAGTGATTAGGGAAAAATATGCCTCATTGATTATTGTTTTCAGGAAAGATGTTTTTGAATCAATGTTGCAACTCTATAAGGCATATTTTTTTTAGCGTAAGATTTTCCTATAGTTTGTGATACCATTTTAAGAGCATTGTTAAAAAAATAATATTGTGTGCAGAATAATAGTGTGCTTCCAATGAACTTTCTTCAAAAGCATAATTCTTAATATATTGGGAATTAGATTATTGGGTAAGGGGCTGATTTCACATATTGTAAAAATGCAATTAACTGATTTTCAAGTTTGTCACTTCTAATTGTTTCACTTTTGCCTTTTAGGAATAGACTTCATGCTGCATGTGCTAATCGTAGAGAATGAAAATTTCACAATAGATTGTCAATAAGCGAATCAGTAGTTAAACTTCAGTAAAAGTTAAATGTAATTTGTAATCATTTTTTAATCATTTTCTTTTTTTTAAATCATATGTCATACTATTGAAATAATATACTTGGATCTGAGTGGTTATTTGAGAGTGTCAATGTATTGGAATCATTTCAGATCTTTTCAAATAAAAGGAAGTAAACCCCCCAAATTGTCTATGCCTGGTTTGAATTTGTCTTTGAAAGTGGCAAAGATCAATGGTCTGGTATCGGTGAGGTGGGAGACAGGAGTTACCCAGCTACCTGGTTGGTTAAGGTATACCCTATCACAGGCATTTTGGAGGGTATCGTCTCTGTTTTGGAAGCTAGAAGTCCCAAGCCAAGGTGTTGGTGGGATTGGTTCCTTCTGAGGGTTCTGAAGGATCTGTTCCTGGCTTCTCTTCTGGGTGTGTAGGTGACTGCGCTCGTGTTCGCATGGTTCTCCTTGTGTCTTCACACCATCCTCCGTCTGCGCTGTGTCTGCCCACGCTCAGGTTTGCTTTTGCAAGGGTGCCAGTCATTGGGTTAGAGCTCGCCCCAATGACCCTATTTAACGTGACCACCTCAATAGAGATCCCAGGTCCAAGTAAGTTCATATATTTGGAGGTACTGAGAGTTAGGGTTTCATCAGGAATTCTGGGGGGCGCACAGTTCAACCCTTAACTTGCATTCTTGCAGACCCACTCATTTCAGTTTTAGAATTTAATTCTATAGAAATATTTGCACTTGTGTACAAAGATACTTGTTTAAGGATGTTAACTGAAACTTATTTTTAATAGTAATAAATTCATAATGTAAATGTCCACTAAAAGGGAACAAATTGCCTAAATTGTGGTACCTCTATTTAATAGGAAATGTGCAGATATCCTTAAAGGAAGCTTGGCTGTAAGGGAAGAAAAGAGCAGCACAGTGAGAGGAAAGCTGCTTTTGATGGACGGATTAGAATCCAGTGTATTTATACCCTGTGGAAGGAAATTTAGAGAAGGTGGTTAACTAATCTGAATAAAGGGGGAAAGCAGACCATCCAGAAATAGCTGATAAAAAAAAAAACCCTAAAGCTCTAATGTAGGGATTGCCTTATTTTTGTGATTATAAATTGAATCCCTAATTAGAATCACCTTATAATTGTTTATTTTTATTAGTGAAAATGATCTTAAATCTCACTACCTTTTTTTTTTTGTCATTCCTATCTTCCCCTAAGAGAGGCAGGGGACTGAGGGTCTGCTCACCTTGGCAAATGCAGAACCAACCAGCCTGCACTGGGAAGCATATGCACCAGGATGGATGAGAGTCTCCAAGATGTGCCAAACCCCTGACATTCTCACAGTAGTTTCTTTCATCTTATTCTGTGATAAGTGCACAGGTCTCCCAAACAGTCCTATCTGGTTTTTGCATTTTTACCTTACAACATACATTGGCATAACATAATTTGGTAAACATAGGATTTATATCCTATTTTAGCCCAAAGGAATTCTATCCAAAGCACATTCGTCATATATTACTTTCCTACCGAATATGCATGTGTGGAAATTCATGTGTGCTTGTTTTAATTACCAAATGCACTAGCTCTGACTGAATAAATTGCATGATTACATCCTACATTGGACACAGAACAGTGCAAGTTACATTAAAAAGCCATTATATTTGCAACTCTGAGCAAAAGACTATAATTAAAAGGCAATTGGATGAAATTAGCTTTGAGAGTACAAGAGTTTAAGTAGAATTTGGTAAATGAACATTAATGGTTAACATGTGGTTTTTATTAGGTATTCTGCCGCTTCTCTCTGACCTTGGGGTTGAATTTCTTAGATGTCAGCAGACCAGACATATGAAAACACCTGTACAAAGCCACCCTTTACCATGTGGTTAAAGTTGTATCTATAAAAAAAAAAGCCAACATAACTTTTGTGACTTTAGTAAATCAAAAGTATTAAGTAAGCAGGAATGATTCCCTGGGCATTAATAAACTCTTTTTTAATACTCCTAAGATCTGGGTGTGTGTCATAAAAAGCATAGTACATGCTTCCTGCAATTCAAAATGTTGGTGATAAAATACACATGTACACATGGAAGAATAATAAAACTAGAGAATTTCAATTATTGTGGCCATTACATACAAAACATTAAAGTTACACACAGTATATTTAATATCACCTAATCCTTATCTAAGGCAACCAGTGCATTTGTAAATTGCTGAGGACTGGACATACTACTGCTTGCATGTGTGGCTTGGGTAGGTAGAAATCTTTTTTTACCAAGTATATACCCCTAACAGGTGTTACACTTAGGGTGGATTGAAGATGGCTGCAAATTCTTTGCTCCTTTTCCCATTGAGATTTGGGGTCTGTTTCCCTTCACTGCCAGTCTCTGCTGGTCTGTGAATGCTTTGGTCAGTAGGGGATGGTGTAAATGATGCTGCAATAGCTCAGCCTATTCCAGGCCAAGCTTTTGAGATGCCTGGCAGCTACTGCCTTGCTCCCTTAGAAACCAGCTGCCATTTAAGAACTATGACAACCCTAAGGCCACCATCCTAGGCAAAACCCAAGCCACATGCTGAGACCCTGGGGGATAAGAGGCAAAGAGATCAAGATCAAACAGTAGTGAGGTGCCAGGCATGAGTGACAGCGCCATCTTGGACTAGTCACCAGCCCCAGTCACCCAGGTGACGACAGATGAATTACAGAGCCTGGGTGGTCCCTTTCCTAATTGCTGACCCACAAAACGATGAACGAAATAATTGTTTTTTAAATAGGGACTATAGCTGATAACACTCTATTGAAACATTGAAATTTGCTAAGAGAGAACTCAAATGTTTTATATATAGAGATATAGATATACTGGTAGATAAGTAGAGGGGAGGAATCTTAAAATGTGTATGTATATGAAATCACCATATACATTTAATATCTCACATTTTTTTCAATTGCACCTCAATAAAGTAAAAAACATAAAATGGTTATTTTAAGCCACTTAAATTTGGTGTCAGCCATTATGTGGCAATGGATAACAAGCCCCATTTCACACTTGTTATTTGAATTTAGTCTTTGCTTTACATTTGTATAAGTGTTTGTACACATACATACATATACATACATACATACAGATTTCACATAACTAGTTTATGCCTAAATTCAAAAGGAATTGTTGACCGTAGTTTGCAATTTATATACTAGATCTAATATTTTCAGTAAGAGTCACAGCAGTGAGGGAGTGGGTTTCCTAGACCAGCGGAGACTGATCTATTTGTGGACTGAGAAAAACTGCAGCTCCCTTTAATAAAACTAAAACTCAGTCTCCGTAAAGATCGGTGGAGGAAGAATCTCCACCTGGGAGGAACAATTTCTCTTCGCCAAACGGGTGCTGTCATCCTGAGCCAGGTCACCTCCCTGGAAGGAATGCCATTAATTACTGCTGCTGCCACCACTGTCCTTAAAGGGTCACACTCCACTTTAACATTGACCCACGCACGAGCACATAGCTCTTTCTTTATTACTTCGCAGTAAAAATGAGATGAGGCTGGAACGTTTAAAGATCCTATTAAAGGCAAGAGGACAACATGCTACACCTTGTTTTCTCAGGTCACAGGTTTAAGAGATCACTATTTCAGGACCCAGAGCTAAGAGAAAAAGCTCCAGTGATTTCTTTGGTTTTCAGCTAAGATCTGGTCTAGATTTCTGGCTGAGGATCCACTTACTTCCTGAGCAGCTAGCCTCGGTGTGTCTAGATGGGGTATTTAACTAGGAAGCCACTAAAATGTATCTCAGATGTGGGTGGGGATGGACACTAGAGAGACAGCCTCACAGAGATGGGTGAGGAACAAATTCTGAAGGCCTGATAGATCATTTTAAAAAGTTAGAATGTTGTAGTCAATAATGCAAGCATCGAAGGGATTAAGGAAGTAACATGATTGAATTCACTTCTTAGAAAAATCACTTGGGAATCAGAGTAGAAGGCGGATTGGGGAGTAGGAAAGCAAACAGCTGTTGAGAAGACATGTCTGATTAAAACAAAGTCCACATGTGCGAATATTTCTGAAGCAACCCAAAACACTGATTTGAAAGAATATACGCACCCCTATGACCACTGCAGCTTTATTTACAACAGCCAGGATTTGGAAGAAGCCCAAGGGCCAATCCGTAGATGAGTGGATAAAAAAGCTGTGGTGTATTTACACAGTGGAATACTATGCGGTCATAAAAAGAAAGAAGTCTTACCCCTCGAAACCATGTGGATGGACCTGGAAAGAATAAGCCAGTTAGAGAAAGACAAATACCATATGATTTCACTTCTTTGTGGAATCTAGTGAACCAAATAATCTAACAAACAAAATACAAACAGACTCACAGATGTAGACAACAGACTGACAGCTGTTAGAGGGGAGGGGGTCGGAGGGAAGAGGCTGGGTGAAAAAGGTGAAGGGATGCAAGTGGTAGAAGAAAGACCATGTGAGAACTTCGAGAGAAGACTGCAAGCTGTCTGCAAGAAGAGAGAGGCCTGGGTATGAACCAAACCTGCTAGCACATGGATCTTGTACTTCTAGTCTCCAGACTGTGAGAAAATGTGCAGGATTCCAATGGTTCAAGCCACCGTGTCTGTGGTGTTTTGCTAAGGCCACAAAAGCAACCCTCCAGTGAGAGGAAAGCAGGAGCAAAGGTGGGGAGGTGCGAACAGCACCGGACAGGCGGGCGTGACTGCCGGGCATGAACTGCCAGGCGATGGGCTGGGGAGCGGCTGGGGGCCTGGAGCTAAAGGGACTTCCATACTGAGCTTAGGAGCTTTGATTTTTCATATACAGACCCTGAAGTCATTGATGGGAGAGTGGCAGGGATGTAGTGTGTGTTTTTCATTGCTTACTCTTTTTATTGTAAAAACTGAGTTCATTTACAAGAAACGTGGCAAATTATAAAGCATAAATAAAAGATAAATGCACTAGAAATTTCAGTGGAAAGAAACCATTTTGGTGAAACATTCTTTCTTTAAAAAAAACACATGAGTTCAATCAGAAGAGCAATAAATTCGGATTTGCAATCCATATCAAATACTACATTCAGTGTGACCCACAGAGGCGAGCATATGGGAAGCAAGGGAGAAGGCTGGGGAAAGACAGGCCAGTTTAGGAGTGAGGAACATTGAAACCCCGAAAAAGGCAGCAAATGAAGGAAGAAAGAAGAGTAGGGAAATGTTTAGGTAAAATGTTGAGACCACAGTGATGCATGGGACAAAGAAACATCTAGAATGGTCCTCGGGTTTTCAGCCAGCTTGTGATGTCATCAAGAGAGATGGAAACTGGGAACACAGGAAGAGAAACAAGGAGAGGCTAGAAGATAAGTTCCGCTTAAGACGAGAATTATTTTGAAATGGTAATTGTGCACATTGGGAAAAAAAAAACTCCCTTGTGAAAAGTGAGCTTAATCAAATCTGTGGAAGCTAAGAGTAATGCAGAACTCACATTCCAAAATTATATGGACTCCTTAAGATCATTTAACTCTGTGTTGCATAATAAGTATACAAAACAGGGGAAAATAGCATTTAACAAGTTAAATTAAAATTATTTTATTCCATTTCCCACTCTCCTCATTGACTAGCAAGTTCAGGACCAAATCAAAATATCTAAAATCAAAATCAAAACAGATCAAAGCTGTTTTCTCTCTAGCAGCTTCTCTATTATATCTATATAGAAGATAGATATAATCAAGAGTGCTCAGCCACATTTTTTTAAATAATTAAGAACTTAAAGGCCTGCTGCCTAGAAATTGTTCCACTCAAAGAAATAACCCTAGTTGTAAAACAGCTGACAAGCCATTTATTAAAACGGAAGTCGACCAATGCCTCTCCTTGCTTCAAGGTCACCTTATACATCAACCTGGGCAGAAAGCTTGTAGGAGACCTGTAGGAGGACGAGCAGCACGATTTAAACTATAAAAAAGTCATAAAGTGCACATCTTACTTACGGAAAGAATGAGGTTTAAAAGGATGATAATTAACAGAAATTACCACAGCTGGCATCCAGCAAGTTTCAATTGCAAAGATCATAGAAGTTGATTTATAATGTTCCCCTGTGAGTAACGGAAGTAGATGGGCGACCAGATTGTCCTAAACAATTGTGTCAGAGCACATGATTGCTTTAGGGACCCTCCCACTAATAATAAAATCATTGTCACCGAAGAATATACAACATAGTTTTCAGAATCGACAATGCTGTGTTTTAACACTTGTACTTTATTATTTTAACTGTCTTTCAGAGTGATTAAAAAGAAAACCCTAAAGAAGTATCAGCTCCACTCGTCATTTTATTTTTCTTTTGGAAGAAAGGGGGATCCCAAACTTCCCTGATGTCAGCACTTAGAAAGGTTAATTATTCATCCAGAACAATAAAGGGGAAGCCCTGGATTTAATTGGGTGTATGCTTCTTACATTTGAAGACAGCGGGTAGATAATGACCTCCCGAAAGAAATAGGGAGAACTGATAATGTTGCATGTGAGTCTTACAGGCAGAAAATGTAGAGCATGCATTTTTGTAAATCACTCACTCATTAAGGAAAAAGCCCAGGTGAAATGTGGTCTCCATAAAATGTCCTCCTTAAACGGAGCTTAAATACGGTCAAATTTCAATATCTTATCTTAGAAACTGGAAAATTGGACATCCGTAGCCTCTAGAGAAGAGAAGGACATTGTTACGTATAAAATTTTATCTGGACAATGGGACTTCCTGATCAAGAAAGCAGTTGAAAGGAAGTTTTAAAAAACTATTGGCCCAGAGAGCGTTTCAGTGAATTCCGGTTCGGTGAAAGCCTGTGTGAAATGGTAACCATAATATTCTTTTCTCAAAGCAAATGGACTGTAACTGCATGAAGAAAGAGAAACAGAATCTGTTTACCTCTGTATCCCCTGTGCTTATAGTAGGTAGGCAGGAACTGACCATACGTTCAAAGCATGAACTTTGAAAAGATCAATTCTAGGACACGTATGACAAGAAGTAACAGGTATTGTGAGAGTAAGAACTATTCATTCATTCCTCAAATTCTTTAATGCAGAGCCTTCAGTGAAAAAAATCTATAAATCATCCAGGCACTGGGACCCTGCCTGGCCCTTCCAGAAATCACCCACCCTCACCCAACAGGTGAGCCATTCTACTTCTCTCTCACAGCGAGTTTTACTGCTGATGGCATTTGAGAAGCTTCCAGTATGGGGCTGCTAACAAGTATTCTTGTTATGTCTTTTGGAGGACAATGTGCTCATTCTGTAAACAATTAAAAGTGGGTTGTTCATTCTGTGGCTGCGTATATGGTGAATTCTAAGAGATATTTTCAGTTTTCCAAAGTGAGAGAGGAAATTCCTCCGAAGAGATTTGTTAAGAGAGGGATAGGAGTCTTCTGTTCGATGTGCGTGTCGCGACCTGCAAGCCGACCCCCCTGGTCTCCTTTGCCCAGTTCCTGCCCCGGGACTCGGTCTTTGCACATTCTCTTCTCTCTCTGCTCTCCTTCGGGGGTCTCACCCAGCTTCGGGCCTTTACACGTCCTCCGTGGATGATACACTTCCTCAAATCTGTGTGGCCTGCTCGTCATCGCCACTTACATGTCTCATATGTGGCCCAGACTCAGCGTGGCCATTCCTGCCCACCCCAAATCTCCCTCCGCCGACGATCTTCTTACCTAATCTTGTACTGCCAGGCTCCTCCTGCCACTGACCTTATTCCACATTGAACTTACAGGTACGTTCCCACCCCAGGGGCTTTGCACTTGGCTGTTGCCCATTACTTCTACCTGGGAGACTCCTCCAAAGATTCACCCAATATCCGCCCGTTTCACTCCATAACCTTCAAGTCTTGGCTGAGACGGAATCTTCTCGTGAAAGGCAATCTTTTCTGATGACCCTGTTTGAAATGAACACGCAGGCCCACGTCCTCCGCCTGGACTCCTGCTCTCCCTTTCTGTTTTACCTCTCTCCAAAGCACTCACGAAAGCTGGCGAGGGTTTTTACACTCCTGAGGCAAAAGCCACCGCGCGTTAGGCTGCGCCAAGGAACACAGCAAGACCGTGGCCTCCGACGGCACCAGCAGTCAGTACATGCACCTGCCTCTCTGCCATGCATCAAAGAAAACAAGCGTCCATTTGATTTCCAAACGCCTTGATGGAGCAGTCACAGTAATCAATGTTCCTAAGTCTCCACCCTCCCGCGCACGTTTTACTGCCCTGTCTGATGAAATGAGGTGTCATAAAGCATTGCCGACGTGCACTGAAGGACCGCGGCGGTCGGAGGGAACACATCCATGCAAGCAGTTAACTTGAAAGCCGCATCAGCCGGCGTTCTTACGGAACGTAAATTTCGCTTGAAGAAAACAACTTGAGAGACGAGCGATGGGCATTCAGAACTGGGTATATAGGATGGACATCATCTCAAATACGAATGCCGTCAGCCTGCCACAGCAAGGGAAACAACTGAATGTTTTTCGTCAATGATAAAATTTGGGATTTCATGAGAAAATTAGAGTTTTGGAAAATTTGTATCCATCCCTGTGAAATTGACAGTGTGCCCACACTTCAATTTCTGATGAGATCCATGGTGCTATTCATAAAGTTCAGTTTTATATCGTCTAATGAAATGTGTCAACATTTGGAAGATTAGTAGAACTCGGTGAGCCAATATTTTTCAAATGGCCAGTCCATCATATTACAAAACTGTGTGTGAGAAAAAGACCTTTTCAAAGTATAAGGTGGATGAAGTTTAGTGCCACAGTTTTAGATTCCATGACACAGATAATCTTTAAAAACCTACTCCTATATTTAATTGTATGTGAACTATAACTAAAAAATGTTTTCTTAAAAAACTAAACCTGTAGAGGTTTGGTGTAGGTTCAAAGAATATCTACTATTATCTAAAATGCATGTTAAAATTCTCTTCCCTTTTCCAACACCTATCTGTATGAGGCTGGATTTTCTTCATAGACTTCACTCAAATAAAGATGTCAAACAGCTTGAATGTGGCATATATAAAAATCTATCCTAAAGTGACAGTTTTATTCCAAAAACAGAAAACACAATGATCATTCCAGGATCTTCAAGGTAAAAACCTACACATTCAATGAGTCTAATATAGTTTAAACACAAGAATTCTTACTTTGGTTAGTTCTATAGGAAACAAAATTTCATTCAGATTCAAATGAGGTATAAAGAAATAAATTAAAAGTTTAAAAGGCTAGCCAGTTTTGGTTTTGTTTTTGTTTACAGAAGAGCCATGACAAGTTTTCTGGGTGGTTGTCACAAATCTTTAGAAGTGTTCGCAAGGAACCAGGGCACAGCCGAAGGACCGTACTGGAAGGTAGGATGGAGACGAGGGATTTGTAGAGATGGTGGAAACATACAGATGGTAGAATCGATGACAAAAATATCACAAGGTTGCTAAATGCCACTATTAAACTTTTTGAAATCAGAGGTGCATATTGTAGTGTAACCGATGTTGATATGAGGCTTTTTGACTGATTAATTTTAGATTATCATTCTCATGTGTTGTCATACACTCACACAAACAATGACACATTGCCTTCTATTTTGTTCCTCTGGTCCCCTTATTGCCAGTAGCTCCTAGTTTACCGAATGATTCACAGCCTTTCAGTCTAATTATTATCCCCACATCCCTGCCACTCAAAAAAAAAATGGGTCCAGAGGGCCATATAAAATAACACTACAAGGTGCAGCCAGCTAAATCATCATCAGTTAGGGAAGTGGTGAGGGGGGGTAGATAATTGAGCACATCAACTCTAAAGAAGATATTTCTGAAATTTCCAGAGCTATTTGAATGCTAACTAGATAGCACATGATATTTAGAAATTATTAATTATTCCAGCTGCAAAAATCACGTTGTAGTTGTGATCATTTCAGAGCCTTTAGTTTTTCATTATACATACTAATGCTTTTATAGATAAAATTATGATGAGTGGAATTTGCTTTATAGAAAACCCAGAAAGAGTGAAGGGTAGAGACAAAATTTCATTTGTCATATGTTGATACTTGTTGATGCTCAGTAATAGGTACATAGGAAATGTTATACTCTTTTTTCTATTTTTGTGTATGCTTTAAGTTTTCAATAATAAAGATTAAAATGTGCAAAAGAAGTTAGGATTCCGAGGATGAAGAAGAAAATGCCATGGACATCCTTGGCGTTTAGGAGAATTCTGCAATCTTTATCGCCGATAGAACATTTAAATGACATGAAATTGCCGTCCTCTCACTGCCCGGAACCCAGACACCTTTCTTTGAAAGGCTCTCAGCCAGCTTGTGTGCAGCGATTCCGAGTTGAGAGAGCAGAACGCTTTAAAAAATTACAGGTTTCAGTAGGTCCTGTGACCGGATGACTGAAATTTAGCAGGGTGTCGTTCATCAGGTGCAGCCGCGCCTGTGAGAGAAGCAGTGACAGGCACTCATTATACAGATGATTCTCGTTAGGTCGGTTCTGAGGGAAACTGGAATGAATGCACGAAAACTGAGTGAATTCCTCGCCACAAGTCTGTTGTTCCAGGACAATGCCACAGAATCTGAGGCAGAGGTCACTGCTTCATCTTTTCCTCTTTTATTCGGAAGTTCATTATACAAATGGCCTCCTAGTGCCTGACAAGAACCAAATTAGTTTAAACCCTGAGAGAGCCTCAAGCTAAAACACCCTATCTGACATTTTTATAATAAAAAATAATTTATAATAAATCGCATCTAATCTACGATTATAAATGATTGTGCTGGATACAATACACAATGCATTATGTTCACTTTTATTCAAAATTAAATTATTTTGACATTTATTTCATATGCTAATCGTTCTAAGTTACTCATAGATAAGTACACTCAGAACTATCTAAATGAGTTTATTTTGGCTCTTGATAGACAGCCCTCCATCCAACAGGGCTGCCAACAATTCTTGGCACCTGTTTGAGCACAAGCTACTCCTCACGTCAAGAGTGGATTGTGGCCCTGGCTGGGGACTCAGTTGGTTAGAGCATCGTCCCAAATATGCATAGGTTGCAGGTTCGATCCCAAGCAGGGCATGGACAAGAATCAACCAATGAGTATATAAAAAATGGAACACCAAATCTCTCTCTCTCTATCTCTGTCTTTCTCTCACTTATTGAAATCAATTTCTTTTTAAAAGAGTAGATTCCATTTCCTCTGCCCCTGAAAGTGGGGCGTGCTGTGATTGGCTTCAAAGAACAGAATTGCATGGGAGACGCGTTTAGGACTTCTGAGTCCAGGCTTTAGAGGACTGGCAGCTCTACTTTTCTCCCTCTTGGAGCCGGCTTCTAATTACAGAGAAGCTCAGGACAACTGCTGAACAAAGAAAAGTCCCAGGGAACGGTGGCCGTGGTAGAACCGCCACAGTCGAGCCTCCAGCTGAACGCTCCAGAAGGGATGCCCCCACTCTGTGCGTGTGGGGCAGAAAAGCTGCCCAGCTGAACTCCGTCTCCCTGAACTAGGAGCATAAAGAAAATCATACATTGTTTTTGTTTGAGGTCACTAAGTTGCCATTTTTTAATCACTCACTAACTGATAGAGGTTTTAACTTTTCCAAGATAACCAATGTATAATGAACCACTGACCCTTATTAGATTTGGATATCTATAGCACATGAAGTTTATTTCAAAAGAGGGCATTTTGGGATAATGTTTTATTTTGATATAATGAAAAACTCATGGAGGAGCCTCGAAACTAGAACTAGGAATTCCCACATACCCTTTACATTTGGTCATCTTTGCTCTGTCATTTTCTCTGTCCTTTATTGCCATTGTTCTCTCACCATTTGAAAACAAGTTAGAAAAATTTTATCAGTTTATCCCTGGATATGTCAGTGGGTATTTCTAAGAACAAGAATATTTACTTACACCCAGGCTGGTGTAGCCCTGTAGATTGAGCATGGGCTGTGAACGAAAGGGTCGCTGGTTCGATGCCTACTCAGGGCACATGCTTGCGTTGCGGGCCAGGTCCCCAGTAGGGGCCGCGTGAAAGGCAACCACACATTGATGTTTCTCTCCCTCTCTTTTTCCCTCCCTTCCCCTCTCTTTAAAAATAAATAAATAAAACCTCAAGAAAAGAATAAGAAATTCTTAATTATTAAAAAGACAGAATATTTACTTACATAAACCCATTACGATGATCAAAGATAACTTTGATAAAACTATTATCCAAAATCTCTTTCAAAGTCTGTCCGTTTTCCCAGGAATGTACTTCTTGGCTGCCATGTCCATTCCTCCTTGGGTTGAGGACCCAAGCCAGAGCCATGACCACTGTCATGGCCTTCAGTCTCCCTTAACAATGAAAAGTTTCCTAGCTTTTCTTTGTGCTGCTGACCTTGACATTTTTGAAGAGTACACACCCATTTATTGTTTCCCTATGATTAGGTTTAAGCTGTACATTTTTGGCAGAAATATAACCATAGAGATGGTATGGACTTCACTGTGCATTATATCCAGCTGTACCTAATGTCAGTTTGTCCAAGGCCAAATTATTTCTGAGCACTTGGTTAAGGTAGTGTTCACTATGCTTCTCGACTGAAAAGTTGCTGTTTTTCCTGTGTCATGCACTAGTAATTTGTGGGGAAATACTTGGATACAAGCGAGAGCCAGCACATGTTTCAAGAACCGTGTGCCCCATCAGGCTCTGCCTGGCTCCCAGGTGGCCACCCTGTGACACCAGCAGTGTCAGTGGACTGTGGACTAGAAGTCAGTGTACCTGAACTGTCAGAAACCAAACTGGACTGGTCACTGTCAGCAAATCACCCAACCAGGGATCCCATTTGAATCTTTTGTTTGCGATTTAATGAACTATGTGACCCGAGCACACTACCCAGCATCTCGAGCCACTCTTTCCTCTTCTGTAGTGTTGTGATCGCAGTTTATGACTCTGGGTGATTGTGAGGATGGAATATGGAGATAATGTGGGTCTCTAACCTGACCCTTTCATCCCTAAACGTCCAATGTACTATCTATTGTGCTCCAGGCCACCTGTGCCTGATCCCTTAGTACACATGTACTGAGTGGGAGCTATGATTACACCTAATAATATGTAGGGATCACACTTTTCCCTCAGAGCAGACATTATGGACTAGATAAATGTCTCAGTAAAGGCTAAACCTGCTCAAATGCATAAGAAGCATGCCCGACACAAAGAGTCCCCTTCAGTGCCTTATCACGTAGCAACCCTGTGGCCCTTCCCTCCTGGAACGGTGGGTGTTGGGGAACAGCTTCTAAACAAGTAAATTCAGATGGACGTTAGAAGGTACTATGTGACGTGAGCAGGGAGGTGGGGGCAGAAAAATGCAGAACTGGCTTGAAACTGGTCATGGAGAGTGGGCAGGCCCGAGGCACACAGGGAAAAAAAGGGTAAATGCAGGCATCATTCCAAAGATATTTGACCTGAGGCCCGAACAGATAAGGGCCAAGTGGGTGCCTGTAGAGTAGCCAGGCATGAAACATCCAGGGCAAAGGCCCTAAGACAAGAGGGGCTTACTAGTTTGGGTAAACTCGTAGGTGGGCCTTGGAGCCCTGAGATGGCAATGAACTGGGGGATGTGGGGGAGAGGAGTACAGCAGATACACAGGGAGGGGCCCCAGTGGGGGGTCTCAGAGAACCATGTAAGATGTGATAGGCACTCAGATGGTCTCAGAATGTTATAAACCTGGTGCTTCCCTTTAAAATATTCTGGCCCAGGGGTGAGCAAACTTTTTCTGTAAAGGGCCAGACTATAAATATTTTAAATCTTAGGGCCAAAGTGACTTCTGTTGCAACTCCTAAACTGAGCCTCTGAGCTTAACTTGCAAGCCACGGGCTGTGCGTAAGCGAATGAGCATGACTGTGCTTCTGTAAATGTTAGGAGAGGGAGGCATTGGGTCACGTTGTCCTGCAGGCAGTAGCTTGCCAGCCCCTGCTTTGATTTAACTTACAAACACAAAGGGTTTTTTTCCTTATGTTTTCTTTTATAAGTTTTAGAGTTTTCTTTTTTACATTGGGTCTATGACCCACACTGAGGTCGTCTCTTTTTGTGTTAGTAGCTAAAAGCTGAGTATCTTTTTTCTTTTCTATTTTTTTTAACCTACAGATATCTACTTATTCAGCAGTATTTGTTACAAAGATTATCTTTTTGCTTTACCTTGGGACTTCAGTCAAAAATCAGTTGTGTGCGTGAGTGTGTGTGTGTGTGTCTGTCAGCTTATTTTTAGAATGTATTCTATTCCATTACTTTCTTCTTTCTATTTCTTGTTATTGTTGATACTATTACAGGTGTCCCCATTTTCCCCTCTTTTGTCCCACCAGCCTCTGCTTCCCCTGTCCTCTGGCCATCACCACACTGTCGTCTCTGTATATAGGGGTTATATGTGTATGGTCTTTGGCTAATCCCTTCATGTTCTATACTCCAGTATTCCATTGAGTTCTGTGTCATTCTTATACAAACGCAGCACTGTCTTCAATAGTCTAGGTTTACAGTACACCTGGACTTCCAGCGACCTAAGGCCTTCAACTTTGTTCTGATGCAAAACTGTTTTTCTGTTCTATGTCCTTTGCATTTACATGTGTAGTTTAGGACCAGCTTTACAAATTCTACAGAAGAGCCTATTGGGATATTTATCTCAATTTTATCGACTTTATGAATCTGTTTTGGGAGCAATCATTTTATAACAAAGATTTTTTTCAGTAAGATACCAAAAGTACAAGCCACTAAAAAATTGAAAATTACATTTCATCAAAATTCAAAAGATACAAAATCCGAAAGGACAAGCCACAGATTGGGAGAAAATATATGCAAAACATAGATCTGATAAAGGACCTGAATCCAGAATACATAAAGAATTTGTGTAATTCAATAATAAAATAGCATTCAACATAATTAAAAACTGGGCAAGAAATTTGGATAGATAATGAGCCAATGAACAGACTATGTGAATGGCAAATAAACATTTTAAAAATGCACAACAACATTAGTAATTGGGGAAATGCAAATTAAAATCATAATGAGATTTTACTACACACCTATTACAATGGCTGAATTTAAAATGACTTACAATATTAAGCATTGTCAAGAGTCAGAAACAATCTAAAAATTGCCAGTGAAAGTGGAAAATGATGCAACTATGCATACTTTGAAAACTGGGCAATTTCTTAAAAACTTTACCATGCATTTGTATAAGACCTGGCAGACTGGTTTAGTAGGTATTCCACCAACTGAAACGAAACATGTTCACACAAAGATTTGCATTGGAATCTTTATAGCAGCTTTATTCAAAATAGTTCCGAACTAAAAACAAGCCAAATGTCTATCAACTGGCGAATAGATAAACAAATCGTATTTATACAATATCAACTGGCGAATAGATAAACAAATCGTATTTATACAATAGAATATCTCTGAGCACTCAAAAGCAATGAGTTACATATAACACAATACATGAATCTCGACAGCATTTGCTAAGTGAAAGAAGCCGTACACAAAAGGGTACACATTGGATGCTTTTATTGAAATGAAGTGGATTCTGGAAAGGCAAACCTATAGTGACAGAAAGCAGATCCATGGTGGCCGGACACTTGGGGACAGGTAGTGGCACCAGTGGGGGGAAGATTAATTGGAAGGGATCTGAGAAGAGTTTTGGGGCCGATGGAACTCTTCTATTTTGTGGTTCCTGTTATTACACAACTGTTCTCATGTCCCTAAACTCCTTGCAGCACCATGATCAGGAAGCTTGGAGGGAAGCTGGAGGAAGTTGCTGGTGAGAGTGGTCAGATTCTTTCCTTTGAAGGAGGAGTCACACATTTCCTACTAGCTTGGACATGAACTATAGAAAAGGAAAGAAGGGAGAACTATACGTCCAATGACAAAAGACGCTCTCAAGCGGAGCAGGGGCCTGCACTCTCACCGGAAAACCCACACAGCAGCAGTACGGGGGTCAAGAGCCCCGACTTGGAGTCTGATGGTTCTTCGGCTTGTACGCAGCCCTGCAAGTCTCTTAACCCTCGTAGCCTCCTTTCTCTCGTTTGGAAAATGGGGTTAGCCCGGCACCCACCTCATGGGGCTGTTGGGAGTATGAAATGAGTTAACACACGTTTAGAACAGAAGCTGGCACACGGGTAAGCCCTCAACCAACATCATCACCTCCTCTCTCTCAAGTTGACACTCAAGAAACACTGACTGAAAGGAGATCTCAGATGTTTGTTTGTTTTTTTTTTTTCCTCCTGAAGGAAATATTTATTTGGCCTGAAGTTCTTTGTTTTGGGGAAACAAAAGTTCTCTGGGCTTGACCAGCTACTGCATCTTCCCATCCTGAACATCAGTCTGAGCTCTGATTGCTCCTAATGAAGTCAGCCTGGCCCAGCTTCAGCAACTGCCCAGCCAGGGCCCAAACTGGTGCCATGAAAAGGAAAGAAGGGGAGGGGAGGGGAGAGGAGGGGAGGGGAGGGAAAAATGAAGCAAAACCATGGAAGATATTCAACAAAAACTGTAGTTTCTGCAGAGAACAGTGAGTTCTGAATCTGGGGGTGCAGAGAACTCGTTCCAGACCCCCTTTCTCTTTAACTAGCTGTGTGACCTTGGGCAATAATACACTTAGTGTTTGTGCTTCTGTTTCCTCTTTTGTAAAATGCAACCAGTACCACTTGTCTTATTTCATCGTGTTTGTGTTTAGGATATATGGTCTCCCTGTGGGAGAATTAGAGCCATTATGCAGGTATGAAGGTTTTTGTTTTTTCCTAAAATAGGCAATTTGCAAATATAAGAACAAAGAATTTAACCTCTAATTTTTAATGTCATAACAAGTGTCTGCCTACCTCTGGTTAAAGAAACAGTTTGAAGAAACAAAGTTATTTCTGATCTTCCATGACATAATGAAACCGACCAGGATGCACAACGTGTAAAAGGGTGCACAATGTCTAAAAGTATACACATGTAAAACCTAAAATAATTTCCATAGATTCTATGACTATTTATATTAAATCACATGTTAGTTATTTTTGCATTGAAATATGCAAATGATCTGGCATTTCTGCAAATTTAACATTGGCCTTATCAAAATAGAGGCTCAGCCATTTCATTAGCAAAATTGGAATGCTACAAATAGGCTTTCATCCCAGACTATGGTTTTAAATCCTGGTTCTGTCTCTCAATGGCTGGGTGATCTTGGGCAAGTTTCTCTACTGTTGGGTCTTCTTATAAGTAAAACGAAGGTGATAACATTTCCTACATCATGGGAAATTTGTGACTGATTAGAGGCTACATGTAAAAATGTTTTAAAACAATGCTTTATGTGTTTTCTTATGCTTTATCATTGTTAGTTTTGGAGGATGAAGAAACTATGGAAACCAATGAAATTAATCTTTAAACATGGCAAAACAAAACAAACACACACCCAAACGCTGCAGAAATGTTTGCAGTGTAATAGTTTGTCTCTACTTTATCTATTACTGAAAATTCTTTGGCTTTAATCAAAATGACAAATTTGAAGTAAAAACACCAAAATATACTTATGCCTCTTAGGCTAAATACCAGATAAAAAATGGATATTTGACAGAAAGAGAATTAATTTAATTACCAAGAGGATAGCAGGTGACCCCAATTACTTTTGTTTATTTATTATAGGAAAGTGTGAACCATGAAATTGGAAAGATTTTCCTCTAATGAAAAATTTAGTCAGGCAACTAACTACACAATCTACATGTTCATTCCAACGAACACAAAGGGCCTTGCTCTCAAGCGATCATGATACAGCATCCCAGTGGCTAATATTTAAAACTGCAAATGAGTTATCAAAATCCACATTTTTAAAGATTTTGTTTATTTGTTTTTAGAGAGGGAAGGGAGGGAGAAAGAGAGAGAGAGAGAAACATCAATGTGCAGTTGCTGGGGGCCGTGGCCTACAACCCAGGCATGTGCCCTGACTGGGAATCAAACCTGCGATACTTTGGTTCGCAGCCCGCGCTCAATCCACTGAGCTACACCAGCCAGGGTCAAAATCCACATTTTTAAAGATAAGTTCACATTCTGACCCCTTCACAAAGATTCTATGACTACCCCGTGGAGAAGTAAATTCCTCGTGTCCTTGTTCAGATGTAGATGAGGTATTGTAATTCTGGGGGTGGTGAGATTTGCTATAATTATTAGCACAGTGTCACAGGGCTCGTATAACAGAGGACCTTGTCTTGTCTGTTTTTGTACATCCTCACTAGATGAAGCCCAGAAGGATAAAGGGGTTTCTTACCGGGCACACGGACAGATTCCAACATGGGAATACACCCCAAATCTCCTGACTGTATTTCAGATATGCTTTTCCCCATATTTTGTCCCCAAATACATGCCATGGAGGTAATGAAATTCCATGGTTTGGTGAAAACCTCAATGAGAAGCAAATTACTCTAATATTAATAAATAAAAGACATGTTTTCATTTGAGGAGGGTTTTTTTGTACATAACTATATACATGATACCAATGAGGTAATGATGCTCTCTATTTTCAATGATAAAATATATTCCACAGTGTAAGTCCTAAGGTATGATTCATTAAAAGTTCAAGCATTTGTTTCTGCGATGGCTAATATATCATTGTTTTATATGTGTGCACTAGTTTTTTTATTAAATGTGTGCAGTTAAATATACAATTATAGCAAGTTTTCAGTATTCAAAGTTGATATATAAAACTCAATTGCTTTTTTGTATACCAGCAATAAACAAGCAGAATTTGAAATTAAAAACATAATAACATTTAGATTAGGACTCCCCAAACCAAAATATTTGGGTATAAATCTAACAGAATATGCATAAGATCTATAGGAGGAAAAATGTAATACTCTGATGAATGACATCACAGAACTAAATAAATGGAGAGATACTCCATGTCCGTGAACTGGAAGATTCAATATTGTCAAGGTGTCAGTTCTTCCCAACTTGATCTTTAGATACAGTGCAACCCCAATCAACGCCCAGCAAGTTATTTTGTGGGTGCTTACAAACTAACACTAAAGCTCATATCGAGAGGCTAAAGACCCAGAATGGGCAACACAGTATTGAAGGAGAAGAACAAAATTGGAGGACTGGCACTTTACATAGTTTAACATCTACTATGAAGCTAGAATAATTACGAAAACACGGTATTGAAGAAAGAATAGAAAAATAGGCCAATGAAACAGAATAGAGGGCTCAGAATGGACCCTCGTAAATACAGTCAGCTGCTATCTGACAAGGATGGAAGGCAACGCAATGGAATGAAGACAGTCTCTTCAACGGATGTTACTGGAACAACTGGATGTCCAATTATTTTTTAAAAAATACAAATTTAGACACAGATTCTATACTTTTCCAAAAAAGTAACTCAAAATGGATTACAGACTTAACCATAAAACAAAACTACAAACCTCCAAACAATAACATAAGATTTAGATGACCCAAGGTGTGGAAATGAGTAGATACAAAGCCAAAGGCATGACCCATAAAAAAGAAAGTTGATAAACTGGATTTCATTAAAATTAAAAACCTACACTGAAATAGAGGACAGGATGACAATGACCAGAGGGAAGAGAAGAGGGAATTTCAGGGGAGAATGGGGAGGGTTTACAGGAACAATTTTAAAGGACACATGGACAAAAACTAGGGGGAGGGTGGTAATGGGAGGGAGGAGGGAAGGGTTGGGTGGGTGGGCTGGACTGGGAGTAAAAGAGAGAAAACTGTACTTGAACAATGATTAAAATAAAAAATAAAAAAGTAAAAAAAAAATTAAAAGCCTATTATCTGAGAAAGACAATGTCAAGAGAATGAGAAGAGAAGTCATGGACTGGAAAACAATATTTGCAAAAGACACATCTGATAAAGGACTATTTTTCAAAATGTACAGAGAACTCAAAAGTCAATGACAAGAAAGCAAATCAATGATTTAAAAAACGGGCCAAAGACATTAACAGACACCTCACCAAAGAAGACACACAGATGGCAAATAAGCGCATGAAAAGATGCTCCACACCATGTGTCATCAGAGAGATAAAAATGGAGACATAATGAGACACCACTGCACACCTATTAGAATAGCCAAAATCTGGGATGCTGCCAACACCACATGTTGACATAGACGTGGAGCACAAAGTGCTGTCACTCACTGCTGTCCCTTTGGAACACAGTTTAATGGTTTCTTACCAGGCTAAACATAATTCAGTTCAGCTGTTGTGCTCTTTGGTGTGTGCCAGAAGGAACTGAGAGCCGTGTCCACACAGCGGCCCGTGCACGGATGTTTACAGCAGCTTGTTCCTACTCTCAAAAGTTGGGAGCAACACGATGTCCCTCAGTAGGTGAATAGATCAATAAACAGTGATCCTTCAAACAATGGAATACTATTCAGCACTAAAAATAAATGAGCTATTGAGCCATAATAGCCACATAGAAGAGCCTTAGCTCATAGCCACATGGAAGAACCTTAAGTTCATATTACTAAATGAAAGAAGCCAATGCAAAAAGGCTATACACTATATGCTTTAAACTATATGAGAGTCTGGAAAAGGCAAAACTGTGAGACGGTCAAAGGATCAATGGTTGCCAGTGGTGCGGGTGGATGAATAGAGCATGGCAGATTTTTACAGCGATGAACATGTTCTGTGTGATACTACAATAATGAACATACACCTTCATACATTTACACAAACCCACAGAATATACACTAAGAGTGAGCCATACTATAAACCATAGACTTTGGGTGGTTATAATGTGTCCATTAGGTTTATATATATAGCCTGTCCAGAAGGTATCCAGACATGCAATATGAAAAATAGAGACATTTACTGAAGAAGATACATGATGCAAGAAACATTGTACATAGGACAATGACTCCTCAGTCCCCTTCAAAGTAGGCACCACGGGACTTCACACAGCTCTCCTGATCATCATCGGCTGCCCCATAGCATTTTCCTGAATCTCACTGAAGGTCTGAAAGCTCTTCCCTTTCAAAGGTGATTTTAGTTTTGGGAAAAGACAGAAGTCACAGAGCACCAAACCTGGGTTCTAGGGGAGTTGAAGCACCTGGGTGACTTGATATGTCACCAAAAACAGTATAAGACGTGATGCATGATCTGGCGTGTTGTCATGATAAAGCTGACAGTCACCAGTTGCCCATAGCTATGGCCTCCTGAATCATCTGAGTAGTTTCTGCAGAGCAATGTTCAGGCTTGACACAAAACTTGATGCAGATTCATTCATTGCTCTGCTGGCTCAGTCATTTTGAATGTGACGGCCACACAGTGCACATGCTCACTGAACAGTGTCTACCGCCCCCACTGACTAGGGCAGTGAAGTCGTCATTGTTCACATGTGCACATTTCAGCCCACTCTCCTTGGCTGCCAGGTCACATTGATGTCACACAAATTGTTCTTCTTATTTTTTTTTAATTTTAATTGTTGTTCAAGTACAGTTTTCTGCCTTTTACCCCCATCTCAGCCACAATGGCTGGACTTTTTCCAGATAGACTTCATATAATTTGTATGAGAATATAGTCTTAAATGCAGGGATTCTGCTGAGTTCCTAATTTTTGAGATGCATGCAAAGTAAATCAGTATATTAGTTTTCTGTGTCTCAAAGATATTCTTCCCTTTATATTATCACATTTTTGCACTGAATTATCTGTGCTCTAAAATTCAAGTCTTCCTAATATCTGGAGCATACTAACTACCTCTGCTATTTTTCTTTCATTTAAATATGTGTGTGTGAGGTTGATTTTTGGCACATTTAATTTGAGATGTTTGTCATTCCTATTTTATTTTAATTTTCAGTGGATTGTGCTATAAAGGAATGCTTCAGTTAATGGTTTTGTAAAAGCAGGTAACACTTTTGAAAAGTAAAATAATCTTTTATAATATGCTTGTCTTTTCCAGGATATTAATCTTTTTATAAATTATCCAATTTTTTGTTTTTATTTGTTTATTGAACTTTTAAAACTTAGAATGGATGGATCATTTAAATTTTCATGTCCATGTTTAGGTCAAGCTCAACAACAGGAACAACAAGATTTCTTTTATCATAAAAAGGAAACCAAAGGTCATACATTTGCTTTGTGTTCACTGTGTTTGTTTCAAAACAGTTTCCTGGCAAGTATAAACATTGCCTTGGTTCGGTTTGGTTTAACAAAGCTTTGCTCCAAGTTAAAACCAAGGGCAAAGCTAAGTATCTGTTTCGGGAGGTGAAGAAAGATAGGTACATGTTTGTACCATGAGAGTATTTATTGATCGGAGGAAAGGCAGTTTGAAGAAGAATATTTAATGTGCTGAGAAAACAAAGTATGTTTGGACCACTTCTTTCTACCTCCTAATATGGTAGTTCAGAAATTCGGGGCCAGTCTCCCTGTTTTTATGAAGTATTATCTTCTGTTTGGTTTAAAACTTACACATGTAGAAAATGCACCATCGAAGTTAAACACTGATATAAATGTGATGTCATTAATTTTGATGTTGAGGAAGAGCAAATGATGTAAATGTATACTCTTGCCTTGTATACTCTAGTACTTCCTACAATTAATAAAAACTTACCAATGTTTTAAAATGTTTTTTAGTGTTTTTTTCCTCCATTACCAAAACACCTAAAGAACGGACTGCAGGTATTTAAAAATCTATTTAATTATTGGTATATGGACTGAATGTATCCCTCCCAAATTCATATATTGAAGCCCTAACCCTCAGTGTGGCTGTATTTGGATCCGGGGCCTCTGAGAAAGCAATTAAGGGCGAATGAGGTCAGAAGGGTAGGGTCTTGACTGGATGGAACCGGGGACCTCAGAAAAAGAGGCCCTGGAGAGCCCTGTCTTCCACTCATGCATCTGGCGAAGGCCCCCGCAGGACATGCCGAGAAGATGCCTGCTAGCCAGCAAGAGAGCTCTCACCAAAGGGAAATTTGCCAGTGCCTGGATGTTGGAATTCCAGGCTCTAGAACCGTGACAAAGTACGTTTCTGTCATGGAAGCTGCGGTGTTTTGTCACGGCCGCCCAGGAAGGCTAACACGATTTGAGATCTGCCTTTGTTTTCTCTCTGTACATTAATGTACAGCTGTCAGAGGAAAGCGAGTACACAGAAACGTGCACAAAATCCTTTGAATGCTATTTTACTTTTAAAGGATTCAAGTTATATTAACATCTTATAAGACAGTCCTGGGTGGATAAAATGTTTGCCTTGTCTTAATAGAACAGTGTGCACTGCCGTTAACCAAAGGGATAACCAAGGATGTCCATGTCTCTGCTACTTTGTGGTGTGTGCAGTGAAAGTGAATCTTAGGAAAGGACAGTGATCTCTTATGAAAACGTTTCTTCAAGATAGAGGAAAAATGAAGAATAAATTATCTAAGAGATTGGGATAGAAAAAATTAGTAATTCATGCAAGTTTTAGATTATTCATTGCTCTGGGCCCTATGAACACATGGATATCATCGACTCGATAGAAAAAAAAATGCAAAATTCATGAGAGTGAAGATTTTTTGAAAAAAGATAGCAGTGTGCTGGTTTTCGCCTCACCTTTGCTTAGAAGAGATGATGCCGCCTTAGGTTAGTAATTCGTTCCTTTTCTCTTTTGTTGTTACTTATCTATTTAAAATATTTATAATAAACCTAATGTCCAAATACTAGTAAATCCATTGATAAAAGTTGAAAACAGAGCCCTCATAAAAAATATAAGCTAAACATTTGTCAAAAACTTGTGTAACTCATTCATGAGGGGATCGGTAAGATCACTACGCTAGTTCCAAAAAGATGTAGGAAATTGGTAATTATAGGGATTTAGGAAAAAGAAACATTAGAATACAATTGGTAGGTTAGATTTTTGTAAAATTTGGTTAATGTCTTACACAGCAATCAACCATAATCTTTGGGTTATCTTTTTATTAGACAAAAATCATCTCTACCACAAACAAATCTATAAGTTAATATTAAATTCTGCAGAGAATTTAATAATTAGTAGCAAAGGGGAAAATGGTATATCCTTCTGAAGAATTAGCATCTTGGCATGATACCAATTTTATAAATCTATATATTGGCCAACTAGGTCGATGTATGCTTCTGCCTTGTCTTAAATATATTTAATATGACGTATTGTTTTTCCTTTGAAAAGCTTCTTTTCCTAACCAAGAAACAGAAAACTGAAAGTTAGGAAGCTTTGCAAAGCTGTATTTCAAAGCTGTGATTCGAATTCATTCTAGAGCCATGTTCCACTCCATGATCTGGATGCTAAACAGGCTATTGGCCTCTGATCCCCTTTGTTCATCAGTATTCGCCCAATTCCTGTCACGCCCGCAGTCCCAAGAATAACCCTGCTGCTCTCTAGATACCCAATGTCATACCTTGCCAAGGCCTATCCTCTCCCGGTAATATTTTTCAATTAAATTTTAACTCACCCCATAACATTAAACTTCAAATCATTTTGCGGAAACTTTGTAGCTCCTACCTGACTTAACGCGTTAAAACCTCTAAGTCTCTAATCTTCCAGGAAAGGGGACAGATAAGGTGCAGCAGCTTTTAGAGAGGTAGGAGTGTGTTGGAGATGGAGGGTTGAGGATTAAAAAGGCAAACCCTTAAAATCACATCATACAAACCAGAAAATTATCCTTTCCACATGCCCGTATACTGCTGGAAACTTGTATTTCCCACTAAAGAAATTCAGAATATAAGATACTATAGGAATAACTGCCCTAGTTTATACAAAAGGGAATTTACAACTTTGGTAGTTTACTGTTAGTAGCAAAAGTAGCTCACAGCTGAACAAGACAAATGTCTGTATTGCCACGTTGAATCGGAGAACCACAGATACAAATGTCTCCTCCTACACTGGCTTTGCTGCTTGTTCCTGTATCACTCTTAGAATTTTCACCAATCCCCTTTGTCTGGACTCCCTTTGTGAGATGCATTTTTGGGTGACAACATTTCAACATTTCTGGCACTCACTGAGTGACAGAAAACCGGAAAAGGCAGTGCTGCCCTGACCCCGGGACCTATGGGTAAAATGGGGTCATCGGCCTTCACAGCCACGTTTTACTTTATCCTTCTCATCTTACGCAGCCTCCTCAACCTGCTCACTAGGACCTAAGTCTGTGTAGACTCTTCTCCAAGTGCTTTCGAGTTTCCAACCTAGCAACCAGATGGTTTAAAAACAAAATAGGATGCATTTGAATAATAAAAATTTTGGAGACATGACATAAAGAGTATTTGTGGATAACACTCTGCTCTATATCATACAATGAGCTTATCAGTGTATATGATGCCCCATCATATCACAATGAGGATCACTTAATTTATGGAGAAAAAGAAGTACAGTGTAGGCCTACCCTTTTTTTTTTTATAACAGAAAATCCCCATGGAGTGTTTTGTGTTCAAGAGAGACTCTCAGATCCATACCTTCTGAGCATTGTCTTCTTTCTGCCCCTTCTGGGCCTCCCCCTCGATGGCTGTGTCTTGGAGAGAATACCTCCCCTAAAGGGCAAAACCCTTGCACTACTCAAACTGTTTTGGGTTCCCTTTGATTCTCAGGGTTGGACCCACAGTGGTGTCTTATAGAAAAGAGAGAGCGTACTCCTTCTACAGGAGCCTGTTTCATTCTTCATCGCTCTCAGGCGCTCAGAACACCTCCCTGCATCTTCGATGGAAGAGGACACCCACACTAATAAACTCAGGGGAATACTGTGGGTGAGGGTCACACTAACTCACTCATGGCACCAGACACATGCACAAGCTTCAAACCTTCAATACGCAGCAAAGACCCTCTGCCTCCCTGCTCCTGCGAACATTTGAATCCTGACCCTATGCTTGCCACCGGCAAGTCTGAGAGAATAACTGAACCACTTGGGACCTCAGTGTCTTTACTGGAGACGAGCAAGATCACAGTATGTATCTACCTTATAAGGTTTGTAGGATGATTAAATGACCTGATTTGTGTAGAGCATGGTACCTACTACCCAGTAAGCACTCTGCAAATGTTTGATAGTAATGCACCCACTGGACATTTTAAAATCTTTCTTTTGAAGAGAAAGCTATCAAAAAATAAAATCATAGTTTCATCTTCTAGTTGAGATCACTCCACTTTATTTTCTTTCTTTTTTAAGTGAAAATAAAAATTAAAAATAGTATAAATCTAGGTGCAATTGGTTTTAAATGGAAAAAAATCAATGAAAATTTTAAGATGTTAATCCAAAGGTAAAATAGGTAGCAAATTAGAAATCAATGCAAAAAGTAGCAAAACACATTTTGTGGTGGTTTAGGGAAAAGGGAGCCTTGTGGCAAACAGGTCGGAAATGCGTGCTAAGCTGTACAATGCATATGGGCTTTGCTCCACGAACCCTGTTGTCATTCCCTCTGAGTTAGTGTTTTCTTCAATATGCCCTTCTTTCCAACATGAGCTGAAAAATTTGGGGTGGTAAGAAGAATGTAGAGCCCTAGGCAATCTCTGAGATTTATTAGATTCAAATATCTAGAGTTAGCGGCGATGTATGATAATCGGCACTTTCAACAAGCATCCCCCCCTCATACTCGGGCTCCTTCAAGTCCAGAACAACCGTCCCAAAGACACGCTCACAGGGTGCGGACAGGGACCCCTGGAGCACAGCCTGTCACAGTGCAAACGGGGACCCTGCAGCTACCCGGCAACACCTAGAAAATAATCTTCTCAAAATGTGTCATTGTGAATCTAGTCTGAAGGAAACAAGTAGACAAATACAGACTTGGGGATATCCTACAAGGCAGTGGCCTCGGCTCTTTAAAAAATGGCAATGTCATGAAAAGAGAATGATAGTAATGCAAATTAATCTTGTCCACAGAAATACAGTGCCCAGTGAAATGCAATTTAATACTGATGTATAGATATTGAGCGATTCTGCTACTTCCTGCATTTCCTTTTTTCCTTTTTTTAAGTTAATTAATTTATTTTTAGAGAAGGCAAGACAGGGAGAAAGAGGAGAGAAACATCAATATGTAGTTGCCTCTCATGCACCCCACCCCGGGGACCTGGCCTGCAACCCAGGCATGTGCCCTGACTGGGAATCAAACCTGTGACTCTTTGGTTTGCAGGCCAGAGCTCAGTCCACTGAGCCACACCAGCCAGGGCTTGCACTTATTTCTGATTTATTACAAAATCCTTTATTTGACATGTATGTGTGGTACTTTGACTTCTCCTTTGAACTGGTTGTAATACCTTACTGATTCTTTCAACTGATAGGTTAAAAAAAATCTTCCTTCATTTTATTTTATATTTGTACAAGAGTCATGTTTATATCCTCCTTTAAAATTTAACTTTTCATACTTACATTTCTTAAAATGAGCATGCATAGCTTTATAAAAATATCACTTTTTAAAAAAGAAATAAAATATCGTATAAAACTTGAAGATATTTTTTTTCTAAAAATAACTTTTTACTGCAAAGTATAAATATAGACACACATATGTATATAGTAAGATATAAAATTAAGTCATAAAATAAACTTATACATATATAAAATATACAATATGTGATATAAAATAAAATTATAAAACCAGGAGCTTTAAATTACCTACCTAGAGTCATTTAACAAATGACTACAATAATTTAACTTTGTTAAATTGCTAAAACAAAGCCCAAAGCCAGAGGCCCTCCAAGGGGAAAAACAAAGATAAGTAGATTACAGAAAGGGTCAGACACACTAGAAGACAAAAATTGTCTTCATTATTTTGGAGTCCTTACTGTCTCCCACAGCGACAGCCTGAGTTTTGAGGACTGTATTAGTTATTTTTTGCTCTGTTAATAACTTTCACCAAAATGTATTGCCTTAAAAGAGTAATCATCCATCATTTGTTATCTCACAGTTTCTGGGGTTCAGGAGCTCAGACCGGGCACAGGAGTGGTGGCTTGTCTTTGTCCCATGACATCCAGGTCCGCCGCTGGGAGACTCGAGACTGGGGCGCTACAGTCATCTGAACACCTCGCTGAGGAGAGAGAATATTCTCCCAAGTTGGCCCCCTACCAACGCTGGCAAGCAGATGCTGGCAAGTTGGTTCCTTCCCACACAGGGACCTCTCTACCAGGCGGGCTGATTGGTTGTCCTCTAGACAACTTGGCTGGCTTCCCTCCGAGCAATACCAAGAGAAAAAAGCCCAGTGGAAACTTCCATTTTCTCCCCTGCACTTGGACGTCACACAGCATGACTTCCCCTACGTTCTACCGGTTACAGGGGAGTCGTTCATTCTAGCCCACGTCCAAGCACAGGGAATTTGGCTCCATCTTTTCAAGTGAAGAGTATCGAAGAACGTGAGGACGTGTTTTAAAGTCATTGCAAGGAAACTGAGTAAATAGTTAATTCTGCCAAGAAACTCAACTCAGATGGTGAGCGAGGCCAGGAAAAGAATCTAGGTTTTAGTTCCGTAAAGCCACTGATACTTTAAATTATTTAACCAACCCCTGCTTGTTGATGCATTGACATTTTACCAGCTCAATCTTTTTACATAACTGTTATTAAAATTATTTCAGCCCTGGCTGGTGTGGCTCAGTGGATTGAGAGCTGGCCTGTGAACCAAAGGGGCGTGGGTTTGATTCCCAGTCAGGGGACATACCCGGGTTGCGGGGCCAGGTCCCCAGTAGACACGCAAGAGACAACTGCACACTGATGTTTCTCTCCCTCTCTTTCTCCCTCTTTGCCCCTCTGTCTAAAAATAAATAAGTAAAATCTTTTAAAAAATATTCCAAAGGCTTATTGAAAGGCTCGGAGTCAGACAATGACACAAAGGAAGCAGAATTCCAGAAAGATGAATTTGATGAGAATGAATCAGATAAAGAGGCTGGAGGCAGTCCAACCAGTTGCCAGGTTATTGTAGTTGTTCAGATGGGAGATGTTCAGGTAAAAGTCAATATGGCTTAGTGACTAATGAAAAACTGTAAAAGTTTCAAAATTTGAGTTTTGAGTCTGAAGACTGACTGATAATCTTCACTCCTGAAGTGTGCTGAAGAAAGTTCTTGAAAATGTTATTACTCAGCTGGTTTAGGATTCTTCAGTACAAATCAATCAGCTTAACTACACTAAGTGTAGATTGCCGAAGGGGGAAAAAATGGCTTTTTATTTACTGTGACTGAGTAGAAAGTAGCAATTATTTTTAGTGAGGAAAATTAGAAAAGGCTTAATATGTAGAAGCAAAGTCCTACTGACAGTATTTGACACATATCAAGTGAGTCATCACATAGGTAATCAAATTCCACTGTGGTGGGGAAAAAAACCCCTACAACAACTTCTGGCCGAAAATCTACGGCCACAGAAAATGTTAAAACAGTCTCGAAATGTGTGTTGTAACACCCCTGCTATGATTACCTTGCATGGGTCGGGCTGGATAAATATGGATGGGATGTATTTGCAAAGATTAAAAAATGACTCTATTCTAAAGAGTCTTTGATTTTAAATCGAACGGGCTCCTGTCTAAGAATCTGAGGAGTCACGCGGACACTTCCAATGAAAGAGCAAGTCTCTGGGAAGATGTGACAAAAACGACTGAAACACTGTGTAGGTTTCAGCCTCCTGCTCAGGCTCTCCCAGGAAGGGCAGGAAGAACTGCTTTGACTTCAAAAATATCCGAACCGGCCAGCCTTTGTATCTTGAAGAAACTTGAAACTCCTTCCCTTTCAAGCCCTGCGGGAGAGCGAGCAAACAGAGAGGAATGCTCCCAGCAGAAATCGTGGGGAGACCTAGAGGGGCCCTGAAAGGCAAATCCGCGTGCGGTAAACAGGAGCGGGAAAGCCTGGGCCACAGATGTGACAGTGGCACTGAGTACCACCCCGAAAACAGGCCGTTTCTGAAGTGTTCTTTGAAAAAAGGGTTACTAGGATACCATGCAGTTAGGTATCTTCTTGCCCTCTGTCTTTCATTCCCCTAAAGCAATGGTTTTCAACCTTTTCCATCTCGTGGCACATGTAAACTAATTACTAAATATCTGCGGCACCCGCCCCCCCCAAAATGTATTTTTGGCCAACTGGAGAAAAAAATCGGTAGAGTTTTGGTTCATTCACATCAGACTACTCCTGCTGCCCTGGCCATTGCCGTGTTTCTGTCTGACAATCTAGGTGAAAGGCCTCAGTGTCCCTGACTAAATAGTCCGGTATCACACCTTTTAAAAGCTTTTGCAGCACACCGTGTGCCAATTGCTGCTTTGAAGTTTTGGTATTAATTTTCTTATATAAAAGATTACCTGCTGATACAATACACTAAATTTAGTAACTTCCTGAAATGAGGCCTATTTTTTAAATATTTCTTCTTATAGTTGTCTTAGCACAATTTAAAAAAATTATAATGTTTAGAAAAGGATATCATAATTTACTCACGTAGTGAGTCATGCCAGAAAAATTATCCTTTTTATTCTTTTTTATGCAAGTACAGCGTGTTTTATATACATGTATCTGCCCCTTGGCATCATTGGGGGATTGGTTCCAGGTCCCCCCCAGAAACCAAAGCCTGCAGATTCTCAAGTCTTGTATAAAATGGCGTAGCGTCTGCATATAACCTTCACGCACCCTCTTGTGTGCCTTAAGTCATCTCTAGGTTACTTAAAACACCTAATACAATGACAATGCTGTGTAAATAGCTGTTACACTGTGTTGCTTAGAGAACAATAAGAAGAAAGGTCTGTATATGTTCAGTACAGATGCACACATCATAAGCCTACGACTACACAGTACAGGTTAGCAACAATGAGACATAATTTTTAAAAATATTTTCCATCCATGGCTGGTTGAATTTGAGGGTGTGGAACCTGCAGACAGGGAGGGCCGAATATATTCTATTCTGCTTCTTACGTTCTTCACTTAATGATATTCCTTGTAGTTCTTCCCCACTCATCCCTTGAAAGGGATGCATCATTAAATGCATAATCCTCGTTCTTTGTGCAGCTGCCTCCTGTATATTTTTATGGACATGTTATCATTTTCCAGCAGACCCCTACCAATGGACATTGGGGTTTAACAGTACTTCCCCTAATAACCTCAAACTATTTACTTCTGACTTCTCACCTTGTTTTATTCAGAGATCACAAGGAAAAGAGATTCAAGCATTCAAATTTTTCAAAGATAAGTATACCAGTTTTGTTCAGTAAAACTATCTTCTTGACTTAAAATTTTATCATTCCCTCAAGATACACTTATCATTAAAGTCCAGTATGACACAATTAACTTTCCTACTAAGATCAATAGAGAAAATAAAAACCCACCTTTGTATATATGGAAATTAAACAAAAAATAACTTCCTTAATTTGGAGAAGGACATAGAAATGCAAGTCCGGGGAGCACAGAGAATCCCAAACAGGATGGACGCAAATTGGCCCACGTCAAGACACATCATGATTAAAATGCCAAAGTTTAAAGATAAAGAGAATCTTCAAAGCAGCAAGAGAGAAGCAGTTAGTTACCTACAAGGAAATTCCCTCATTACTGTCAGCTGATTTCTCAAAAGAAACTTTGCAGGCTAGAAGGGACTGGCAAGAAATATTCAGAGTCATGAAAAGCAGGGGCCTACAGCCTAGATTCCTCAACACAGCAGAGCTATCATTTAGAATCAAAGGGCAGATAAAGAGCTTCCCAGACAAGAAAAAAATAAAGGAGTTCATCATCACCAAACCATTACTATATGAAATGTTAAAGGGACTTATTATAGAAAAAGAAGACCAAAACTAGGAACAATAAAATGGCAACAAACACACACCTATCAACAATTGAATCTAAAAATCAAACTAAGCAAACAAGAGGAACAGAGACAGAATCATGGATACTGAAAGCGTTTTGATGGCTGCCAGGTGGGAGGGGGGTTTAGGGGGATGGGTGAGGAGCTGAGGGGATTAGGCAGTACAGACAGGTGGTCACAGAATAGCGGTGGGGATGTAAAGGACAGTGTAGGAACGGAGCAGCCAAAAGACTTGAACGCATGACCCAGGGTCATGAACAAAGGGGCGGGGATGGCCTGAGGGAGTGGGGGTGCTGGGTGGGGGGGACAAAGGGGGGAAATTGGGGACAGCTATAACATCATAATCATTAAATGTATATTTTAAAAGAAACAAAAAGAATTTTCATATTTGTTGAAAAGTTAATTAGACTCTATAATTAAAATTATGTTTTTATTGATGTTTTTTCCTCTTCCTAGAATCATTCTTTTTCTGACTACTCACGGTACCAAAAAAACATGTCAAACATTTGTCAGCTAAGTGTGATTATCTACTAAGAATAGATCGTGAATATATTTCTCTAGGCTGCACAAAATTTTAAAAGGTTTTACTCAAAAAAATCTTTCTTTAGAATTTCAAATGAGTTTTATTAAAACATAACATATGTGTAACTTGGTTCCTAAGCGCATTTACATTATTGAAAGATTGGAAGTTCTCTATATCCAATGAATATCAAAATAATACCACTAAAATATTATCACAAAGAGAAATTTTAAAAATTGCTATCCATTAAGATGTCTTTGGAAACAGGAGTGAAAATAGAGGCATGTATGAAAAAATACATACAGCCTATGTAATTAATGGAGTTTAAGTATTAATATTTAAGTCCTCTTATATGTTAAATACTCAAATATATAGGTTTGTACACATAAAAATAATTAAAGCTCCCTGTATGTTTAAGACTACAGCAGTTTTGTAGGAGTGTTTATATACGCATGTTTTTATATAGGGATAGATATATAGAACAGTGATAATAAAAAAGAATATTCATGCCCTGGCTGGCATAACTCAGTGGATTGAGCGTGGGCTGCCAACCAAAGTGTCGCAGGTTCGATTCCCAGTCAGGGCACATGCCTGGGTTGCAGGCCACGACCCCCAGCAACCACACATTGATGTTTCTCTCTCTCTCTCTCTCTCTTTCTCCTTCCCTTCCCTCTCTACAAATAAATAAAATCTTAAAAAAAAGAAAAAAAAGAATATTCACTACCACCCCTCCCCACTGGTTTAAATAAAATGTAAACTTTTCTTCTCTGTTTTATAGTCTCCATGTGAGCTGCCCAGGTGACAGTGGCCGCTCTGCTCCATGTGGTCATTCAGGGATGCAGGAGTCTTCCCTCCTCTAGTTATTCCAGCCCCTCTGATTTCATCTGCACGGCTAGAGCTGGGTTGTCACAGTTTCTCAACCCCCGTCAGTGGGCAGGGGAAAACGAGCCTGACAGCTCGGCCACACACGTGCCACCAGTCAGTTTCTTCCTCATCCCGTTCTCACGCACTTAGTTACGCGGGTGTACCTAACAGCAGGGAGTGTCTCTCTCCCGACAGAGGAAAGAGGAAATCAGTGTGGGCCCTTGAGTAGCAATCCCCACACTTCTACTCATGGTGTCATATTTTATGTCGTTACTACGAACAGAAGTTTACGTCGCCAATACGTAGGGAAGTAGAGGACTGGGAAAGCCCTGGGTTTCCTTCCACCACTCAAGTCTGGAGGTGCCGCGGAAGTCATGATACAGGACATTCTGTTTGTTTGCTCACTTTAATGTTGCATTGCAGTGTAACATTTGCTCTGGGTTATGTTTCTGGGTTTTTTGGTTTTGTTTTTGTTCTTTTTTTTTTTAATATGGGAAACTAAAGTATATGGAAAAGTAAAGAGAACAGGGATCTTCCCTGTACTATCATCCCGTGTCATCACTGATCAACATTCTGCTCCTTAATTTCATCTACTGGACCCAAAATCTGGTTTCAGAATATGTTTAACTGTCAGAAATATTATATAATCTGTAGACATTTTTTAAAGATTTTATTTATTTATTTTTAGAGAGGGAAGGGAGGGAGATAGAGAGAGAGAGAGAAACATCAATGTGTGGTTGCTGGGGGCCATGGCCTGCAACCCAGGCATGTACCCTGGCTGGAAATCGAACCTGCGACACTATGGTTCGCAGCCTGCGCTCAATCCACTGAGCTATGCCAGCCAGGGCTATCTGTAGACATTTTTAATATGTATCTCTAGCAGATAAGGAAACATTTTAAATGCCATCATATCATTATCATATCCAACAAAATTATAATCATTCATCCCCAATGATCTTTCCTATAATTCTTTCTTTTATCTTTAAAGATTTTTTTTTTGTTCTTTGTAGCATCCTTGTGTATTCCTGGTGAGAGAACAAATTAGTATTTTCCTGGAGCTATAAACCTATGAAATAGGCAAGTGGGAAGAAGAAGGCACAAAAGATACTTTAGCAGGGAGAATTCTCTTCTGCTCTAGCCCTCAATGTTTTGAACTAGTAGCACTCTTGGTCCCTGTAACACAGTTTAGCTCTTAATTACAAAGAGTCATGTGTGAATTTGTTTGACAACTGTGCGGTGAGCACACTGAAGAGAGGGTTACTTACGCCTCACTCTTCATGGTGCTAGACTCAACCTGTCAACCCTCATCACCCTCTTTCAAAAAAGTCCTCGAAATCTCTCATCTTTATTCGTAACTATAATGTTGGTAGCATTTCAGGACCCATGTGAAGTGAAAAAAATGAAATCAGGTCTCCATTTTTAACTGTAAGATTTACGTATATTGTTATAAGCAGAAAAATATAGAGCTCTTCCCTCCGGAAGGTAAGTTTACTGTTTGTTTCTCAGTCTGAGTCCAGATGGAAGCATAAAACCGCAACATCAAAGGCCGGGCATGAAAATGTCAAGTGCCTGCTACAGGGTCCCACAGTCGCCCAGTCGCTGAAAGATTGCAGGCTGTGTTTCTCTGACTCTTGTTAAAAGCAAAGAGCAGGGGCAATAAAAAACAAAGAAACAAACAAAAAAACTGGAGAGACCTTTTTCCTTAAAAGAAAACCAGCTCCCAAATAAACAGAACAGAGGCCCGTTGTAAGCATTTTCTTTTCAGAAACCACTATTCATATACGTATCTAATTAGTGGAATTACTAGAATGCACTTTTGGAATATAAAATCCAAAAATAACTTTGCACAATGGATCAGAATAGAAGCCATATAATTAAGGGTGACTGTGGCACCCTTAATTGGGATTTGGTGAACAGATGTTCTTCAACAAGCCCTTTAAGAGTTATTAAAATGCTGAGGACAATATTTGGTATTGTTGTGTTCTTACTAGAGCTTTCCCCATTGCCCTCGTCCCCGGAACTGGCTGCTGATGCTCTCAGCTCTGGCTTTCTGACCCTTTCCATGACTTTCACAGCTGACTTCCCCAGTGAGTATTGATACAAGCTGGAGGCATGGATAAAGTCAGCTGGGATCCGGAAAGGTCTCACAAATGACACAGTCTGCTGTCAGTGTTCAAGTAGGGATACTTCACTGGTCATAGACACCCATGTGAAGAATGTACCAGTGGGAGAGAAACTGTCAGGAAATCAAGTAGAGGTTTGTCTTATTAGACGTTAGTTAGATAGGTATCTTCCTTTTCCCCTAGGGCTCAGAATGTCTCCCGTGACTTCATCTGTTGAGTGGGTTTGAGTTCTGCATGCTTCTCCTCTGCCCCAGTATTTTTACGTGATGAAGGTCTTCACTAGAAATATCGGTGAATAACACAGGTGTATTTAAATATATATATATATATATATATATATATATATATATATATTGAATTTAATATATTTATATCCACCCAAAGGCAACTTGAATTTTAGTTCTGCCTGCCAAGTATTTGCTGGATGAACATGAACTGGTGATCTAACTTCTACGACCCTTAGAATTTTGATCTGTGAAATAAAGGGATTTGACTAAATGGAGCCCTGTACCCTACTCCCATTCTAAAATCCTAAGTCCTGAGGAACTTTCAGCTTTTGGGGTGGAAGGTCAGATTTCTACAAGATTCACATAGTTTGCTCTTGGGCCAAGAGTCATGAGAGATTAGAAGTTTCCTAGTTCTCATCACCAAAAGCTCTTGATAAGTAGATGCAGCAGCTATACGGTCAGCAACTGCTCAAGAGCTGAACTGAAGCTCTCCGTCTTATTCGATTGTCTGCAGGGTCTCGGAAAACCTTTGTGTAAATAAGATCCCACCTGGAGTGATTTGGAAAATCTTCCCATCCATATATTCTCCTTGTTAACTTAAAAGCTAATGGAAATTGCCAAACCCCATGATTATAAAACAAGTCCTATAAAGCCAGAACTTGCATTAATCTTCTGTTCAAAGACCGCCATCATTAGGGTGATATTTGGGGGTAAGTTCTCTCTTGAGAATATACAAATACATTTTAAAAGAGTGACTTTATTGCTAAAGGACCATGCTAATACTATCAAATTGCTTCCCCCCTCCACCCCTGATAATATATAATTTTCATAGTAGAATGTTTCCAGATTATAAATTTCTGTTTGTTTGTATTTTTAAACCCTGCTTGTATTGTTTGGCACGAGTCAAATTTTGAGACGGTGTCAGTTTTGTAATTGTGCCCAGCATAAAAAGGCATTTTTCTCTCGGGCCTGATTTCCTTGGCCTCCAACTATACAGCTTATCAGCCTCATTCTTGTCATTGTTGGCTGAGAGAGGCAGATTTTCACCCTGATCCAGGGTTTTAGCTATAGTTGTTATTTTCAAATACAGCCAACTGTTAAGTAACTTTTTAAGAGCAGGTAATACACACATGTGCACGATACCGATTTGGAAACAAACAAAATGACTGACCAGGGCAGGTGAGCCTCCTTTTCAGCCTAGCCCTCACCCCCCAAGACTCCCCCCACGTCCCGTAAGTTTGGTAGAGAAACTGGATTATAATTCCTGATTGTTGTGGAACCTCTTAGAAAAGTCATAAAACTGAAAAGTGTGGTAGCGTTTTCCACTCAGATCTGTTTTCCTAAATAGGTCATAGTCTACAACGTTTTTATGACTTTTATTCTTTTAAGATAGGTGTATCACTTTGTAAGTAATGCCCTGGGCATGATATATTCTTTTCATAATCACCTCCTTTCCCATCTTCAGAAAATGAACTGTTTCAGAGCTTGAAGTGAATGCAGCTTTATTTGTACACTGAGATAGCTCGTCAAATGTAAATAAACTTTTATTTTAGAATAGTTTTAGATTCACAGAAACGTTGGGAATAGAGTACAGAAACCTCACACAGCCTCCACTCAGTTTTCCCGGCAGCTACTAATTTACATTATGGTAGTGAGACAGGGTAGCAAGAAGCTAGGGAAAGTCCTTGGCGACAGCAGAATAGGGAAACTGAGCCAGAGAGCTGAACAATGGCTGAGAAATTTACAGCCAGGTGCAGATGGCCACCAGGGCTGAGAGTGCCTGGCAGGGGGCACACGGGGAAGGCAAGGACCTCTCCCCCGCGGTGGCCTTTCCTCCGCTGGCCTCTCCTCCCCAGAGACAGCATCCGGCCCCAGCTGAGTTTCAGCCACAGGCTCAAGAATGCGGCACAACCAGGCGGGTGACTTCAGAACCAACTGCAGTGTCTGAAGACCTGCCCTGTCCATGACCAATCAGAGGAGTCCACGACCCTGAAAAGACACACCCAGAGAACTGGCGAATATTCTATGGAACCCCCCCACCCCGACCCCCTGAGACCTCCCCTAGGATTCCCAGGAAGAGAGAAAAGCCCCCAGACAAAGGACCCCGGGAGCAGGCTCCTCCTCTGGGGGGTAGCCCTGGCCATTCCCCTCCCCTTCTTCTTCCCCCACTTCTTTCTTCACAGGCTCGGGCTCCTGAGTTGCAAGGCAATGGCCAGGTGGCGGCTTGTCCCAAGCTGGTCCCCTGAACCTGTTCCTAAAGTGGCTTTCCTCTGACTTCCCAGGGAGCTACGGCAGGCCAGTGTAGGCTCTCCCGTGGCTTCTTCTATGCTAAGCCCTTCCCAGCTTTAAGAAACAGGTCCTCACACTCACCTGGACTCATTTTGTGAAACCTTTCCTACACAAAGTCAAGAACCCACACACGACAGCTGGGCCTAGGCACACCCACCGAGGGCCAGGCCCCTGCTCTGCAGCAATGTAGTACATTTGTTACAACTACACATGCACATGGATAGTATTAACTACTAACTAAACTCCACAGTTAACTCTACTTCACCAGTGCTAAAGACTGAATGTTTGTGTCCCCCAAGTCCCCAGGGTCAAACCCTCATCCTCAGTATTAGGAGGTGGAGCCTGTGGGAGATGACCAGGTCACGAGAGTGGAGCCCTCATGAATGGGACCAGTGCCCTCATAACAGATGACATAAGACATAACAAGACATAACAGGTGACCGCTCTCTGCACCCTGTGAAAACAGAGCAAGAAGGGGCCTTACACTAACCCCCACCATGGTGGCCTCCTGGCCTCCGACTCCCAGCCTAAGAACAGTGAGAAACAGAGGTTTTTAAGGCACCCGGTCTATGACCATCTGTTACAGCAGCCAGAACTAAAGCAACTCGTTTTTCCCTAGTGCCCTTTTGCTGTGCCAGGAGCCTCTCGGGACGGCACTCACATCGAGTTGTTGTGTGTTCTCAATGACCTTTGGAGGGAGGAGTGCTGGCCAGGTATTTGGTAAAAAGCCCCTCAATCTTGGCTTTTTTCCCCCTCATGATTAGACTAGGGTTATGGATTTGGGGAAGAATATCATGAAGATGTAGTACTATTCTCTTATCATACCAGAGATACGTGCCATCAGCGTGACATTGCTGAGGAGGTTAACCTGATCACCTGGCTGAGCAGCGTTTGCCTGGTTTCTGCCGTGTCAGGTGACTCCTACCTTCTCCCCAGACGCCAGTCTTTGAAAATGAGTCGCCGGGCACAGCCCGCATTCCAGAGAGCGGGAGTGAGCTCTGCCTTATTGAGGTGGAGGAAGTATAGTTACAGAAAGTGTTCGGAGTTCTTCGCCGTGGGAGTTTTACCTCTTCTCCACTATTCCCTCCAAGCTAAAACTGTTCTAAAATATAAGTCTGTTTCAATTCAAAGAGCTATCTCAATTAACACATAGTTATAGGGCTCTTTGTATATGCATCTATTAGAAAATATTGGCTACATCTAAACCTTTTTATCTGAGCTATTTCCATTATAACTTTAAGGAATGAAAATAAATGCTAGTAGCTGTTAACTCTTCATTCACTCAGCCAACATTTACTGAGCATCTTTAGACAGGTTTTCCCTTTAGGCGCTCGGCGGACGCAGCGTGACACGCTGGGTGCTCGCGACAGAGCTTACAGCCTAACAGAAAATTGCACTGTGGTGTGATTGTGGGTTGTGGTTTAGAGGTGCTAAAAAAACAAACCAAAACAAAAACAGCCTTTGGAGACTGACATACATTGTTTGACACCAATGCCACCCCTAGGTATTGCTGTGTCTGGTTTTAGATGAATAACTTTAATTCCCTGAGCTTTACTTTTCTTCTTTCCTCAGGACTTTCATGAGTACTCAAGCCAAGTCATCGAAAATGGCTATATATTATTTTCATTCTCCCTGCATGCCTCTTGCTAATGTGATTTTGCATCTTCTCCCATGAAAACCTGAAGACCACTTTCTCCCCTTAAATCTGGGCTTGGCCTCTTGTGACTCACCTGTGGCTGATGGGACATTAGCAGGCGCGATACAGAGGCCTTAATAGAACTCATGTGTTGGGAGTACTGGCCTGTGAGCAAACTCGGGTTTTCCTGCCCGCAGGATGAGGCCGGGGGAGAACTGAGGTCACCTTGCCTGTGGACAGCCCCTCCCAGACGGGCGGGTGAGCTATCTGAGTAAAGTAGCCCCCAGGAGTCCACTGACTGACCACAGAAAAAGCAAGTGGCCACAAATGTGGGAATGAGTCCCGTCAACAACAGTAGAAGAAGTGTTCTGATCAGTCCAGCCCAAACTGATATTCCAAAAAATCAAGAGCCGAATAAATGATTATTTTGTTAGGACAGAGTTTCAAATTGGTTTATGACGCAGCAAGAGGTAACTGGTGCAGATGCAAGTGCCATCCAGAATGGTGACAGGAACACATGCCAAGGTTTGGAGATAATGCTGTGTTTTGGTTTTGGTTTTTAAATTGTAATTTTAAAAAATTGACTTTTGACAGAGAGAGGAAGGGGGAGAAACACTGATTTGTTCTTCTACTTAGTGGTACATGCATTGTTGATTCTTGTCTGTGCCCCGATCCAGGACTGAACCCACAACCTTGGCACATTGGGACGACTCTCTGACAACTGAGCTACTCGGCCAGGGCTAATTGTGACATTTTTATTGGAAAACAAATCTAGTTATACCCCGCTTAGTGACAGCGACATGTCCTGCGAAATGCGTCATTAGGCGATTCTGTCATCGTGTGAACATGCCAGGATGCACTGCCACAGACCTCGGCGGTCCCGCCTACTGCACCCCTGGGCTGAACGGCACAGCCCGCCGCTCCTCAGATACAACCTCTACGCTGTGCTACGGTACTGAGTACTGCAGGCGATTGTAACCCAAGGATAGGTATTTGTGCATCTGAACATACAGCAACATAGAAAAGGTGCAGCAAGAAAGTGCTATAAAAATAAAAAATGGTACCCTGGTATAGGGCATTTGCCATGAATGGAGCTTGCTCTGGGTGAGTCGGAGAGTCCGTCGGTGGTGAGTGACTGTGAAGGCTGAGGACATCATTATGCACGACTATAGATTTTACACACACTGCACCCTTAGGCTACACTAAATTATGAAACAACAGGAGACTAAATCAAGCGCGAGAGGAAATGATGCCATCAAGAGATGTGGTTAACAGATGTATGAGGCTGCTGGAGTAACGCGGCGTGCATTTCACAGCAGAGGTTTTTTTCTACAAGTAGCAAGAGGACTCTCTCAAATAACAACAGAAAGCACAGTATAATGGATACATAAACCAGTAGCACAGTCATTTAGTATGATTACCAAGTACCACGCACTATACATCATTGTACACGCTAAAGGTTCATGTGACTGGCAGTGCAGGAGGGTCGTCTACACCAGCCCCACCACAAACACATGAGTAACGCCCTGGAGTCCGACATTACAGCGGATACGACGTCACTAGGAGACAGGGGTGTTTTAGCTCCATCACAATCACATAGAACCACCATCGCAGATGTAGCCTGTCATTGACCAAAGCACCGTCATCCAGCGCGTGATTGTGTACAGCCTGGAATGGATTTGGGACAAATTGTTCCACAAACATTTTCTTCAAGTGGCTAAACCAAGTTTAAAAGCAAGTAACCGTAAAAGAAAATGTTGTTGGTAAAGGACCAATAGTACGAAAATTTAGTTTGTGAGTACCTGTATGATACCCTCATTCTGCAATAGGGAAACCTTTCAGTATGTGTTACTGCCTGTCCTCAGTCCACGCAGACATACCACCCCACACTCCAGGGCCACGCTGTTCTTCAAGAGCAGCCAGACTGCAGTGCCCACTTCAGCGCAAAACGAGGACCGTGTGCCCAAGCTGCCTCTCGCCTGTTTCCAAAAGCCTCTCCTCTGGCGAATCTGGTCTCCTAGAGAACTCCGACTAGTGGTTTTCACAGTCTGATGATTGCCCCAGGATACTTATTTTCCTATCATCGAACAGTTGTGTGCGCGCATGATATGGGGAAAGAGGGCTTTCATAACTCTAAAACCCTTTCTCGGAGGGAAAATCAATCTGGTTGTTTTTCCTCAAAGATGAAATATGTTTCTGCTGACCCCAGTCTTGGGGACAAGTGATTCTGACCTGCAAAGCATCACGGTGGATCACTGTGATTGAAACAAAGAAATTCTGTAATTTCTCTCTGCACCGTGAAGCTGACTGTTCCTGAGAAAGAAGGACCTTCCCAATGAAAGGAAAGGATGGCGTGGGTGGTTCCTACAGTAAGAACAACGTAAGTCAATATATCCTTTGATGATTCAGAAACACCGTGGGACTCTAGTGGGGGTTGAACAATGAAGGGCCCAGCACTGAACTCTCTAGAATTAAACTGAGGGACTGGAACACAAGCCCCATTAAAAAATGGCAGTTATGGCATGGCATGGCATGGTGACCAATCTATGAGCAGAATACATGGGAACCCATATACCAAACGCAGCTTAAAAAGCTCCCCAATACGCGCCTCCCACTTCTTCCGGCACGGCTGTTGTTAAGCTCCTGAAAGCGGGAAACATCCTGAAAGAGCTGTCTTGCGTTGCAGGCTGACCTTGCCGTAGGAAGTGCACTTGAGATGCAATGAGAGAGTCAGTTCTATAAAGATCAGTGGCAGAGGAAAGAAGTGGATTCCCCTGCCAAAAGAAGAACATAATAATTATCCCCACTCTGCTAAGCTTAGAAGATAATTACCAGGGATTATAGTCTTCCTGTCAACTACACCACTATTATCAGTACCCAGTTGCTCAAAGCATGTTCTGTGTCATGTTAATAGGTGCTACTTGAACAGACGTTAGAGGAAATAGCTCTGCCTCTCAGAATAATTGCTCATACACCTTCTTGCCACACCACACCTGTCCCCACCGTCACAAAAACGAAATCACCCAACAGCTAATCACAAGTAAACGGTATTGAGTTACTAGCTCTTAAGTAAGACTGAATGGACCAGCAGGGTGATTGGATTTAAAATCTCACTCTGTTTCAGAAATCTAATTAACTCAATATTTCCACCCTGCTGTGTGTCTGTTTTCTATAACTTGATTAACTAACATAAAATTTATTTGAACTAAAAGGGAGAAGGCGTCCCCCCACCCCACCTAAGTTACAACTGATGAGAACACCTTATGTTTCTCTAGAGGTTAGGGAAAGTGACCATTGAAGCTCCGACTAGCCGTAGGGAGGGTGAGAATCACACAGATACAAGTTAAAAATAGTTCTGGATATTGACCCTGTGCTGGGTGGTGACTATAGCAATACATTATATACCAAAGGCTGATTGCTTTTTTCTAGTAAACTCAACTGAATGCACTTTTATGAAAATATATAACCAAAATACTTGTGAGGTTTGGGAGATAAATAAGTATAATTTTCAAGGTAAACCTAAATTAAAAAGATAACCCTTGAAAATTATTTTGAAATATTAAATATAGAAAGAATTTTAGACTCACCATATGCAAAAAAAAACATTAGAGCATACACAAAATATTTTTAAAAATTAGTCTATGTACTAAAATACAAAGAAAGCCTCACTACAGCCTGTAGATCAGTATCATCCAGATTATGATCTGCTGATAAAGCAATAAATTTTAAATCAATAGTAGGGGATTGATTTAAAATATTATGCCTTGAAAATTAACAACATTCTACTAAAAAGCTCCCGAGACATATGAGAATAATTTTGAGGAATTTAGAATTAAACAACAATAAAAATATCCCATGTGAATGTTTGTGGAACAAAACTAGCTAAAGCAATATCTGGAGGGAAATAAATAAATGTAAATATATTAATCAAGGAAAAATAAAGATTGACACCTATGTTAGGAATAAATTTTTTGTTACCCTGAATTTCAGTTCATGCACAAAAAAAAAAAGCAGAATAGATGCCTTATTCTTTTCCTTAGCTAGACTTTAGAATACCACACTAATTAAACACTAACAGTTCTAGTCTCTTACTTGTATGCTGACATTCATTTAATTTATATTTTTATTTCTGAAAATACATACATGAAAAACATCTAACCTTACAATCAGAAAAGAATGCTTTTCTTTTGAAAAAGCAATCATGTGATAAAGACACCTTGGCAACTCAGTAAAATTCCTCTCATCTTTTGAAGTATTAAAATTTTTTTTGGTATGTACAATCCAAAAAAATGTTAAGACTGCTCGTGAAATCTGAAACCAAGGTGGTTTCTGGATTTCTTTATGAAAGAGTCTTATGCTCAAGTTAAGACCTCTGTTTTCTGTCATTTGCACAAAGAGAGCATGTTTTGCCCGGGGGCACGGGCTCATTACACACTGGGAAGGATGAACGGAGCTTCCTGAATCACCGGTGCGGTGTCTACGGAGCCTGGGTATTCCCCCGAGTTCTCCCGTCCCCACACGGGTGACGCTGACAATGCCCACTGGTGACAAAACCTGACAAATCACAGCGCGAGGTGAAATGAGCTTTAGGGCTGAAGAGTGTCTAGAGCAATTAGAAGCAAAAGGTGAATGCAATTACATTTCTTTGTTTTACGGCAAAATTACAATAGGAAAAAATTGTAATAGGAAAAGCTGAACGTGGAGATATCTTACAGATTTGAAGATGGTGACTGTGACAGCAGAATCATCGTGCTGGCGGGTGTCCCATTTAGAATGTTCTTGGACGCGGAGACATTAATAAATTAAAAAGAAATGACGTTTGGGAAAATGTAATGGAGGAGTTTTGACTTTTCAATTTCAGACCTGTGCTTTGCTTTCTAGGATGTTTTGTTCAGAGGATGGGGTGCAGAAGGATTGTGGGTTGGAGTTACTTTTCTTTCCCAGGCCAGGCTGACAGATAGACGGTTACTAACACAGTCCAGCTTCTGTTGATTCTTTTCCTTCCTAAAAACTATCTTCCCATAGCAACTTAAAAGGCTTGTCTAAGTAATTTAGACAAGCACATAAAAGATACTTCTGACTTTCAAAATGATTTTATTTTTAAAAAAGTATACAGTGACCAGCCCGTTCCTTAATTTTTTTCCTCCCAACTTAATTTTGAAAATGTTCAAACCTATAGAAAAGTTGCAAAAACAGTCCAACGAATAACCGTGTCTATGGGCTGAATTCCTGCCCTCCAAACGTCATATGTGGAAGCCTTAACTCTCAGAACCTCAAAATGTGACTATTTTTAGATACAGGGCCTTTAAATCAGTGATTAAGTTAAAGGAGGCTGTTAGGATGAGCCCTGATCCACACCGACTGGTGTTCTGCTAAGAACAGAAACTCTGGATGCACAAAGAGATGCGGGGGGTGGATGCCTGTGTGGCCGTGTGAAGAGGCAGCAACAGTGCGGTCATCTGCAGGCCCAGGACAGAGGCCTCAGGGAAATCCAACCCTGGGGACACCTTGACTGTGGACTTCCAGCCTCCAGTACTGTGAGAAAATAAATCTTTGTTGCTCCAGCCACCCAGCCTGTTGTATTTGTTACGACAGTCGTAGCAAATTCATACACCTATGTCCCTTTCCCATACAGTCACCGACTGTTAACACTCTGCGACAGTTGCATGCTCATTCTCTCACACACACACAATCACGTACACTGCATACAGAGTATAAACACACACACGTGTGTACATATATACACGCCCACACTTCGGCGGTGGCAGGGGGAAGAGACAAACCCTCTGAGTGTTAGTTGCAGGCATCATGACACTTGTCCCTAAGGTTTTCAGTGGGCACTTCCCAAGCACATTTTCTCACACACCACCCTCCAGATTTCACATTCAGGAAATACACGCAGTGACGCGCATCAACCACATTATCGTTTTGTAATTTTCCCATTTGTCTTACTATAGCTAGTTTGTAATTGTTGTTGTTGTTGTTGCTGTTGTTATTGTTTTCTCTAACCCAAAATTTACTCACGGCGCACACACACAAATTACATTTAGTTGCCAGGCCTCTTTAATCTAGAATAGCTACCTGGGTGTTGTTTGTTTGTTTGTTTGTTTGTGTGTTTTTTGTTGTTTTAGTCTTTAATGACATTAGCCTTTTTAAAGAGCAGCCATGTTGTAGAATGACCCTCAGTTTGACTTTGTCTGACAGTTTCTCCATAACTAGACCCAGGTGACGCATTTCTGGCAGGAGCTCTGCACAGGTGAGGTGCCCCCCTGGGGGTGCCGCATCAGGAAACTCATGTCAGTGGGTCCCGTTACTGAGAAGCTCACTCTATTTGGTAAAATGGCCTTTAATACTTTGCCATTGGAAAGCACTTTTTAATCTGTGTCATTAATAAGCTATCTTTTGTCTGAGAGTTGAATACCACATGAAAGCCATGACCCCCAATAATATTGTATTCAGTGGCTTTAGTTCACTTGTGATTGTTGTCAGAATCAGTTATTATGGTAACGGATATAACATGGAAATTTTAAAAAATTATTAGTTAGAAAATTGCTTTAAAAAAGAACTTTCCCTTTCCTCTTCCTCTTTTAATTTTATCTCCACCAGGATGGACACATGAATTTTGGTTATTCGCTTTTTCTAGTCCATTTCTGTCATTATTCACTCGGGCACTCAAACTGTCCCAAATTTCACAAGCAGGAGTGCTGTCTCTTCGACTCCTAAGTCTTCGTGACACGCCCCTACCAGTTTCTGAGCACACCTTTGTTTTCAAGATGTTTGTTTAAACCAAATTACAACAAATGACAAGCTTTTGCATGTCCTTGTTATGTCTCTGAGGTATATGTTCATCTAGAAGAGTGACCCTCTTTGTCTTAAAATCGTATGACAAATTGAAGGGACTGGTCAAGTAGCTATAATGTCCCAACTTTTGGATTCGTCCAGCTATTTCCCCATGATGACACTTAACTCTCTTTATCATCTGTATTTCCTGCAACGTGGGAGCGAGTTGTAAGCTACAGGGTAATTATTTTTGGCAAGTGTATTTTATAAGTTGTACTATACTTTGTACTGTATCACATTAGGAGCCATCTAATATTTAGTTGCCCTATTATTAAACTAAATAATCACCCTACTATTAAACTTAGATATAATTTCATCATCTATGTATACAGTAAATGTTTTACTATATTCACAAAACTCATGTTTATTTTTTATTTGAATTGATATTATAACCTAATAATTGCAAATGAGATTTTGTTGAATAGAATAGTTTCCTGAGAATACAGCCTTAAGTGTCAGAAAATTGTAAGAATAGAACATCAACACTTCTGTTAATTTATATTCTAAAACTTTGACTTTTTCCTTTGTCCCCACCAATTCCACATCGAGAAGTGTTCTGCAGACACTTGTCAAGTTCGTATGTGTACAGAAGGACATTCAAGGCAGAAGTATTTACAGTCACAAAAATGTAGAAACAACCAGGGGTTCATCAAGAGGGGACCTGCTCACTTACTGTGGTGCATTCATAATATAAATATTAAAAAATGCAGCCACTAAAGGCAATTAACTAGGCAATCTCTGTTGACACTGGGCAAAATTTATTTAGTGAGGAAGGAGGTTTCAGAACCCTATATAGAGTGCAATTCTATTTATGTTTAAAATTAAAATAAATGCTTGATTAGAGAATGTCTGAAAACATAAGAAACTTTCACAACAAAATGCTAGAAAATAACTGATGAAATCAGGCATGGATTTCTGCTTTGAAAGTAACCATTTTAAATAAAGATTTACTCAGGTTAAGACCCACTTCTGACTTCATATTTGTCTGAGTTACTTTTCAAGTGTAATGAAGTCTCTGTTTTTTTTTCAAAGATTTTATTTATTTATTTTTAGAGAGGGAAGGGGGGAGAGAGAGAGAGAGAAACATCAATGTGCGGTTGCTGGGGGTCATGACCTGCAACCCAGGCATGTACCCTGACTGGGAATCAAACCTGCGACACTTTGGTTTGCAGCCTGCGCTCAGTCCACTGAGCTATGCCAGCCAGGGCATGAAGTCTCTATGTTTAACACTCCTCGACATTTTAAGAATAAGAGACTGTTTTTGCAGAGTTCAGTGTTATTTACTCACTGTAAGAAAAATAAACAAGACATCCTAAGTTGATATCTGAGTGGGCCAACTTAGTGCATTCTCTGGCCAATCTATCTACCCACAGATATGACTGAGAAATTGAAGATCGACCAAAGATACCCGATCTTGTTACAAAAAAACTGCAGCTCAGAAATTGGAAAACTTTCCAGATCAAAAAACTTGGATCCTACAAAGATACCCATCACGACAATAATAACCAAAACAAATACTGGCAATGATTCTCATGATAAACATCATCAGAATAAAGAAGCTAAGCACCACGACAAAACGAATTATGCTTTTCTTAGAGGAGTAATTTACATTGAATAACCATCATCATTATCAACAGAATTAATTAAATTACTAGTACACTTCTGACTAAAGGTTCTTACTTCTCAAAATGCATCTACAGAGAGCATTCTCACTTATATATACTAGGGAGTCTTCAAAATAGAATAACTAGTTATATCTATCTATCTGCCTGCCTGTCTGAGAGACAACTGTTGGATTTCAGGAGAACACTCTAACACTCTTTCTGGTCTGTACATACTCATACACGACACGTGCAGTAGACTACAGGAATGGCTGGCTCTTTCTATTTCCCAGGGATGATCTGTCCCCTTCTCTGGGGGAAGCACTTAATGAGTCATTCCTGGAAGCAAAAAGAGAACACACAAAGGACTCTGGTCCTGCAGGTAGCTTCCAGGGCTCCTGATTAATTTTGGTTTTCACACTGAATTCATTTCACCTTTAACTAAAGGATGTAAGATTTGTTTCTTTGTTCCCTTTTTGATTTTGGTCATCATCCCCAAATTAACTTAAGGCTCTGTCTCTCAAACAGAAAGGTGACATTCATTCGAGTCAGGAACACGGGAGTAATTTATTAAGATAATTGGCAAAACCTACACTCACATTCGAACATTGCTGGTGTTTGATTACGGTTTAAAACTAAACCACCAAGTAGTTAACGTCTGACCGTGTTCAGATATGACCAACACAGCCTTCTCTGTTGGTAGATAGGGCTCTCGATTAGCAACACACATAACTCCACCCTCCTTTCCCGTTACAGTAACTCACCTGCGTAGGCACCCAGTGCCCCCCAGCTTTCCAGGGACCGTTATGTTCTAGAACATGGTACTGACCCAGGCCACCTCATGGCACTTGCCCAAAGAAGTTTTGCTGTGCATGTCCTCCTCTGGATTCGGCATTCAGCTGGAAGGTCACCTGAGGAGCAGTCCCTCCATCCACATTCCTGTGACCTCTCTGTGATTTCATGTAATAGAATTCACCTCCCTCTGCAATCTAATTTTAACACAAATACAAATACATTTGTACTTAAAAGGAGGATAATATGCCTCTACCTGGCTTAGCTCTGTGGGCTATTTCATTGCAGTCTATCATAAGGAACGAGTCTTTGGGGGAACACATAGAAATTATAATGGGGTAATTAGACAGCTCAATAAAATAAAAAAAAATTCAATCAAGTGAGCAAGGAGAACAATCGCATTAAATACGGTATATGGTTACAGTGTGTGGAATATTATCCCAGCCGTTGCAAGCCTCCTGATAACACCGAGAAGCACATTCAAGGGAAGGCACATTAGAGGGCCTCAGGTAACTGATCTGCAAGCAATGTGCGAAACGAACATCCCCAGGTCATTTCTATTTTGACCTCATAACAATCTACATTTCTACCTTACTTTTTTGCTCTCTTCCCTTGGAGCTCACTATTGAACTTCTGCAAAATGCCATCTAGCAGAAGAACACTTCCAAACGTGTCTCTAAAGCAAGTGGCTCGGACGTCACATCTGATTTTCCTTTTAGCTACCCCCTCCCCCTGCACAATGACCCCATCAACTGCGTTAGCCTTACGAAACTCATCTCCCTGGGCGCATTGTTCTCAAGCCCTTGTTTTTCGCCTTATTGCGTGTATCGCCCCTTCTCACTCCACAGCTCCCCTGGCAGGCTTTACTCCGACGGGCGCACCTTCTTTCTGTGGGCCTGAGCTTGGTCCTCGCATTGAGTGAGTGAGTAAAACTCTAAAACCTCAATTTCAAAATCGGTTCCGTTTGCTCCCCTCTAGTCCTTCATCCTCATTCTCAGCTCTTTCTAATTATGCCTTGAAATCATCTGGAACTGAACATGCTCCAGCTGAGCTCCATGGTTTATCCACCTACCCCCCCCCCCGCCCCCCGGCCCCTTCTGGCACACCCCACCTCAGAGCTGAGAAGACTCCGCTCGTTAGGATCAGGATCCAGACCTCGCCCTTTCAACGTCCAACCCGAGGTTTGAATCATGCTATTGGTCTATCTGCCTTTGCTCCTCCTGCTTCCGGTGGTGTTACTCAGGGTCATAGAACCTGTTGAAAGAACCACTGTGATAATATTTTAATACACCAAATGTGAGACTTTCATTCTTCAACTTCTAAATCTAGTGTAACTCTATCAGTCTTGTTCCGATCTGTAACTTTTTTGTTTTTACTTTAAGTTTTGGCTGTCTTATTTTTTAAAATATCCAGCAAATATAGCCCCGGCTGGGTTGCTCAGCTGGTTGGAACTTGGTCCCATATACGGGAAGGTTGCAGGCTCCACTCCTGGTCAGGGCACCCACCAAGGTTATAGGGTCAGCCCTTGTCGGGGGCACATTTGAGAGGCAACTGATGGATGTTTCTCTCTCACACTGGTGTTTCTCTCTCTCACTCTCTCTCTCTTTCTTTCTCTTTCTCCCATCCTCTCTTTCTCTAAAATCAATAAAAATATATCCTTGGGCCCTGGCTGGTGTGGCTCAGTGGATTGAGCACTGGCCTGCAAACCAAAGGGTTGCTGGTTCAATTCCAAGTCAGGACACATGCCTGGGTTGCAGGCCCGGTCACTGGTGGGGGCACATGAGAGGCAACTAATTGATTGATGTTTCTCACATTGATGTTTCTCTCCTCTCTTTCTCTCTCCCTTCCCCCTCTCTAAAAATAAGTAAATAAAATCTTGAAAAAAATATCCTTGGGTGAGAGTTAAAAAAGACAAAAATAAAATATCCAGCAAATATAATTTTAAATATGTAGTGTTAATTTGAACTTAAAAATTGATATTAAAAATACAAATTTTAATGCTTATGTTTTATTGTAAAAACAAAGTTTTAGATTAGAAAGAGAGCACTGATTAAAACAATTATTTTATTATTTATGTACAGAGGCAAAATTATATTTAATGATATAAATCATATTTGTGCTATGAACTTTTACATTTTTATATGTATATGTACCGTGTAAAGTCCATGAGAGTGGGCCCTTTATATCTAGTAACTGCAAAAATGACAGGCATTTAGCAGGCACTCAACAAACATTTGTGTCTCAACAATTCTAAAATTCAACTGCTACCAAAGGGTATAAAGGGTAATTTTCCCTTGTGTCTTCCCAGATACCTATTTGGATCCCCAGAGGCAATAACCAATTTACCAGTTTCTCTGGTATTTTTCCAGAGATATGATAAGCCCAGCTAAGCATGCATGAATTTATGTAGATGGACCGACATGTGTGTTTGTGTTTGTAAGTGTGTGTGTGTGTACACACCGTTGCCATCCTTCTTTGCCCCCTCAAATAAGAACACTGTACACAATTGCTGTCCCTTACCTTTTGCAGTGACTATATTTTGGGGGTCCTTCCATACCAACATTTGGAAAACTCTTCTTTGTAAAGATGGCATAAGATCCCCTGAATGGCTGTCTTCCATTTATTTGGCCAGTCTGGTATTGGGGCTGTCTTGGCCACCAGGATTTTCGGATTTTAAACCATGTTGTGATAAATGTCTTTGCATGGATATCATTGCTCATATGTGCAAGTAGCTAGAGGAGACATCCTAGAAATGGAATCTCAGGATCAAAGGGTAAACGCTATTACAATTTTAATGGGTATTGGCAAATTTCTTCCCATAGATGCTACAGTGATTTATACCTCCACCAACGTGCAATGTATAACAACACCATTTTCCTTCACACGGGCTAACACAATGTTATCAGATTTTGAGATCATTACAGCTTAAAGTTAAAAAATTATATCGCATTGTACCTTTCATGTTCTTTTCTTTGAGTAGAAATGAAATAAAACATGTTTTATTAACCTCACATTTTACAGACATTTGTGTTTTCATTTCTGTGCATTGTCAGAAATGTAGTTTTACTATTTTCTACTCGACTGGAATTTGTTATTACATTTTCCTCACTCTCACCCCCGTCAGTGGCTTTGCATTTACAATTTTCTCTTCTTGAAATGTCTCTGTCCAGCATTTCCTTAAATCTTAAATCAGACCTTAATTTCATGTGCTCAGAATATCTCCAAGTGGTCATGGAGTGAAAACCAAACCAAACAAACAAATAAACAGGGATTATTTCTCTTTACCCAGGAGAATTGCTACTGCAGGTAAGTACCTTTTGTCCTTTTGAATTTTATGCAAAGCTTTTATGCAAGCAAACACACACATTAATAAGCACACATTAATCATTTACATCTTGTCACTTAAGACATAACTTTAATTTTGGGCTGAATGGTAGTTCTGTTAACTATTACTGACACTCATGAAAATTAACTCCATGTGCATGCATAAATATACAATGTATAAGATACACATTTCAATAGAAAAATTAAAGCATTTCTTCTGTATTTTGTTATCTTCTTGGTTTGGAATCTGTGTCTGATTATACCTTGAATTCTGTCAGCTTGCCTAGCATATTCCTTAATCAGTGTAGGCACTTAAAAGCCATTTAATTCACTTCGCAAACATTATTGAGCTGCTGTTCTGGAAAAGTATCTTGGTAATCACTGGCAATAGAATTTACAGTCACAATCCTCACCCTTAGAGATTCCAGTTAATGACGAAGATAAACATGGAGATAAATAACTCTAATAGGTTCAGTGGAGACAGGCGAAGAAGGGGAATGATAAACATCCAGTGATTATCCATCTTAGCATTTTCCAAAGATTAAGTCAAGTAGCACCTTCTCATAATGATTTTAGTTGATCACCAGAAAGGTTTTTTTTATTAGATAATGATTTATTGCAGGAAATATATTACAAAACTAATAATTTCATGGGCATTAATTCAGTGTGAGGTTATGGTAGACATTTAATTTTAAGAAGTCAATCAGTATAAAGAAAGATATTAAGTAAATAAGAGTTTGTGCAGAGCATAGCTAGTGCAACACCAGAGAAGCCGAGAGATGGACTACTGACGTTTGGTAAATGTTGGTATCTCGGACACATCGGCAGTGATGAGTGTAATTAAATGTTAGAGTAGCTTCCTTTTTTTGAGGGTTTCCTCTATATCAAACATTATGCTGTATCCTTTATAGTATCCATCTAATAGTAGAAATTTCCCAAATAGATGTGTTATGGTTTTTTTTGAGGAAACAAAGGCTGAGAGAGGTTAATTAAAAGGCACACACAGCTCAAACGTTAATTCTTTCATTGCAATACAATTGTACACCTAGGTGCCAAGTACCGAGGGAAATGACAGCTGAGATTTCTGACCTCATCCACTTTTAATTTCAGGGGTGAAGACACACCATTTCCCAGAGCTGGTGTGGAAGGGCACCATGAGCACTGATGGCAGGAGGTCAGCAAGGGGAGAGGTAAGGTCAGAGGCGACTTCCTTCAAAGGACGTGATATTACATTTTGCTCTGACTAATGAATAGGCATTAACTGGGCACCAGACAAAAGAAACCGCAGGTGGAAGATCCTGAGGAAGGATACAAAAGGCCGGTGTGGTCGGGTATAGAGAACTTCATGGTCCCACAAACAACGGTCGTCCAGTGCCTGTGTGTCTACAGCCCTGCCAAGAGTAGGTTGTCCAAGTTTTGGATTTTTGCCGTTCTCATGAGTAAGAAATGGTATCTGAACATAGACTTAGTTTGCATTTCCTTTACTATGAACATCTGTCCATACATTTAGGAACTATGGAGAAAAACCTTTTCTATAAACTATTTATGACATTCTTCACATATGTTCCTATTTTTCCCATTTATTTGAAGAAGCTCCTGAAAAATTAACTGAATTTGTCTTTTGTCCTTGATGAGAGATATATATTTGCTTTTTAATTTCCCACTTGTCTTTTGTATTTATTATTTAAAAATTCTGGCCATGAAAAAAGTTTCAATTATTTTTCCAGTAGAGCGATCTCTATTTTTTTATGGTTTTTGAGTTTAGTATCATACTGAGGAGTCTTATATGATCCAATCTTATACACATATTCTTCTGGGGGTTGTTTTAGTACTTTTTTGATATCAGGATTTATTGTGGTATAAAGTACGAAGTATGGATAATAAACACATTTTTTTCTTAAACTATTCCCACTTGTTGCAACACCATTTGTTGAGTAATCTATCTTTTCTTAATTGATTTGAAACATCGTCTTTACTAAATACTAGATTTCTATGTGTATTTGAGTCTTTTCCTGGACTTTTTCTATTGTTGCATTTTTGGTTTTATATATTCTTTCACTAGTAATATCATGTTTTATTATTGTTTATATTGTCTTATTAACTTGCAAGCAATCATTTTCATAGTCTTCTGTTTTAAATTTTTTTATTCCCTATTCATTTATTTTTCAACATGCACTTTAGGATCAGATTTCTCATTTAATCTTTTCTATTAAAATGTGTACTGACTCTTAGATGGAAGGAAGAAAGGGACGGAGCCATGGAACTACTCGGAGTGCCCTGAGCCAAGAAGATAGCATCGGGGCTTGAGTGGGAGTGTCCCTCATGCGTCAGAAGAAGAGAAGTAAGACTGGTGTTACTTCCGCAGAGGGAATGAGAGGTTGAGTCAGGGGAGGCGAGATCAGAGAGGCGATGCTGCTGGTGGGTGATGGGATGTGAGAGAGATCCCAGTGGGTCTTCACAAGACCTTGGCTTTTAGTCTGAATAAGATAAAAAGTCACTGTAAGTTTTAGGGCATAGAATTATCATATGCAAAAAAAAATTAATTTCTGGTATCTGCTATATGTCCAGCCAGTCCCTACCTGGGTATCTTTCTGAAAGAGACACTCAAACATATGTGGGGACAGGGGAATTGTACAAAAATATTTATTGCAGCACTGTTCATTACAGTGAAAAAAAAATGACAGCAACCGAAATGCACATGAATAAGGAAATGGTCCTAAGAAATCTGGCTGCATACAGACGAGAGAACAGTAAGAAGCAGCTGCATGTATGAAGTAGGTTTGAAAACACAGAAAAAGAAATTGCAGGAGCTATTGTCTGGAGGGCAAAGGGGCACCGTACGAGGGGAGCTGGCTTGTCGTTTGGACATTCTCACCGAGATATTTGTGGATGGAGACGCGTGGCCTGGGGGATCTGGTCAGAGTGCCCCTGCAGGCCAGGAGCAGGAGGGGACACAGCTGAAACGGAACTAGCTGAGAGCCGATACTCGCTGCAGGTAACATGTGAGGATTAATTTTATGTTCCTACTTTTAATAGGTTTGAAAATTTTCATAAGAGCAAAAAATTTTAAAAAATATATCAACTCATTACGGCTCAAAAAGTCACTGAAGCATAAAGTCAGGAAATTATTCCACAAAAGCCACGGCTGTGATTTCATTGTATATATAAGGCAGGCTCTTATTAAGAAGATGTATTTGAAATAAATGTTTTGATACATAAGATCATCAGTGTTCTGGCATGATCCACGTAAATGGTTTAGCCCAGAATTCTCAATACATAAACACCTAAAAGTTTCCCTGACAGTTGCTTTTATCACTCGAAGTGTAAGTCAGGAATCTTCCCCATCCATCCATGTCCTGTTTAACAGTTAAATGTTTCATAATTTATTTAGCTATTCTCCTCTTGACACTGTCCCTGCTGTACCAGTGTTACAATGAAGGTCTTGTAATTCATCCTTATGCACCTGTCCAATTGTTTTCATGGAGCACGTCCTTGGAAGTGGACTTGATGTACCCCAACCAATACATGTGGACAGAGGTTTCCAGGTTGCCTATGAAGAGACTGGATTCACATACACTGTCTCCAAACAGTTCTGAGAGTGTCTGCTTCTCATAACCTTGGCAAAAAAGCGCTATAAATACTTGCACATGTAAAAATAATCATCCTCCCCTTAATGCCTAAGTCTGTATTCCATGCATTATTAGTGCAGGTAAATGCATATTTATTGTCTACTTTTATCTGTGCCATTGTGAATTACCTTTTATTGTTCTTAATTTTCTATGAACTCTTTATCTTTTATTGATCTGTTGGAGCTGTTTATATTAAGACTATTAACACTTTGTCATATACGTCAGAGAACATTTTTCCCTCATTTTCCATTTATCTTTAACTTTATGTAGTTTTAAATATTTCAACCTTATTTTATGGTATCTAGGATTTATGGCATGCTTATAAAACCCTTTCCTATTCCAAAATTATAAAACCGCTTTTTTTTTCTTTAGTCTCTTTCACAGTGTTAAATTGTTTGTACTTGTGTCTTTAATTCATCTGGAACTGATTATTGAATTCAAGGTGAAGATGTACATTTTATTCACAAAACCAGAGCCAACTGTCCCAAGCTGTTTACTCAATAATTGATTGTCTATATCTCATGGGGAATCCCCATCCTCTTATTTTTCCTTTGGATACTTTTTACTGGCTCTTTCCATACATTCATTATTCCATATATACTTTAGAACCATTTGTTATATCCCAAGAAAATCCTGAAGAGGCTGCACTTGGGATTGCTTTAGAAATTAGGTGAGAATTTGCGTGTGTATACTGAGTGTTCTGTTAGGAACATAATGTGTCTTCCGACTTGTAAGTGTTTTGAATAAACTTTATTATGAACTTCTCCACACATCTTTCACATATCCTGTTAATGCCAAGGTATTTATAATTGTGAGATTTTTTTCTTTCAATAAATGAGATTATTTTTGCCATTCCTTTTATTTAGCTATTGCTAATGTTACATCTAAAAATGTTGTGGATTCTGCAAGCACGCTCATGTACTAATACACATAAATGTCATGCAACAGGTAATAACATGCCAAGGTGTGAGCATATATGAACTTTTGGGTTCATTATTTGCACATTTCAGAAGTCCATGGCCCAGCAACTACTTTTCTGGATACTTATCCGAGTGAAATCAGTACACCTCCCAACAAACACAGTGTGCAATAATGTTCCCTGCGGTTTTGTTCATAACACCTAAAAACCAAAAGCAATCCAAATGTCCACCAATGAAGGAGCAGATAAACAAATTGTGACTTGTTTATACCATGGGGTTCTTCACAGCAAAAATAACTACAATAAAATAACTACTGATACAAGAAACAGTATGGAAAACCTCACAAAACCAATATTCTATCATTCTACTCATGCAACATTCAGGAACAGGTCAAACTAATCTCACAGTACTCTAGAAGTCAGAATAGTGGTTACTTTTGGGGAGGCCTGGTGTTGTCTCCAAAGGAGCACTAGATACTCTTGGGTTGCAATAGAACCTAAGCCCAAGTGGTAGCATTACATAAACGTATTACCTATTTTTTAAAAAATCACTTGAGCTGCATGCCTGAGATTTATTCAGTTTAGTCAACATAAATTTCACCAAATTTTTTAAAGGGTAAGCTTCCTAATAGGTTTGTGAATACCCAGTTACTAAAATAAAAGTCCAAATGAAAAACAAACACCCTCCCAAACTAAACGAACAAAGTGAGAAAAGACGAAGCAGTTGTCTCGCCTGGGTCGGAAACCCACTAATGACTGTAAAACTCATCCTGGGCGCTGATGCTTCCCTGCTCCATCCAGTCGGGCCCCCACATCCAACCCAGCGCAGGCCCAGAGGGTGTTTCCTCCCACACCTGCTGCTCCTCATATGTCACTTGTTTCCCTCCATGACCGTTCTGCTTCCCGATCTTCCTAGTTAAAAGTTAGAGCATCACGTTCCACACCCTGAAACAACTGAATATCATCTCGCTTGATCTCTTTTTCCCTTTTTACTAACACCATTCCAGAAAACTAGCCTATTACGAGGATCCTCCCCACCCAGTCTCTGGCCCGTGTATATTTTATAAAATGCCCTCAGTTTAGTTTATTCTAGAACAGTGTTTTTTGCTATGATGGAAATGTTCTAGAGGTGTACCACCCAAGGTAGTAGCCACTGGCCACAGTATTGGGCACTTAAAATGTGGCCAATTTGTCTGAAGAACTCACTTTGTAATTGCATGTTATTATAATTAATTTAAACTTAGACAGGCACACGAGAGCACTGGGTAATGTGTTGAAGAGGAGAGCGCCAGAGGCACCGCTCTGGGCTGGGTCTCTGTGCGGATGAGACTGGGTTGGACACACGCATGGGCCGTAGGCCGGGGTGGTTCCTGAGCCGGTGTCCGTTCAGGTGCTCCTTCTCAACACAAACAAGTTGCTTTTGAGTAACGGACTTCTCAAAGCTAGAGTTAGTCTTTTAATATGACTCAAGCAATCAACCAAGTAGCTTTTTAATGCAAGAGCTTTTCTCACCACCGATCATAATGTTAGATTATTTTTAAGTGCTCTGACTCTGTTTTGTGCCTATGACAAAAGGCTTCCGATATCTGTTTACTTGCCATTTCCATTTGAAAAGCAATTTACTGGTGCCTCCATGGCAAACAGCAGAACTATGTGTGACTGAAGCCAGCCTGTATTGTCTATCCCGTGCACAGATGAGCAAAATGATGAACAACTTCATTGGATCCAACCAAAACTTGGATAATTCATTTGTGATAAACCATAGGTATTAAAATTATCTAGATTTGTATTGACACAGATAGATATTTATATCAAATTATAATATGAAATCAGCAGGATGCAAAATACTAAATACCCCAGTCTAAATTATTTTTAATATTAAAATGTGTATACATTCATAGAGGAATAAATTGAAAAGAAACACATTACAATGTTAACAGCAGTGGTTTATCTCCAAGTGTTAGAATTTAGTTGAATGAGTCCATCCAAACTCTCTACGTTAGCTGGTATTGACACTCTTTAAAGAATATCCTGGCTGGTGTAGCTCAGTGGATTGAGTGCGGGCTGGGAACTAAAGTGTCCCAGGTTCGATTCCCAGCCAAGGTACATTCCTGGGTTGCAGGCCATAACCCCCAGCAACCGCACATTGAGGTTTCTCTTTCTCTCTCTCTCTCTTGCTCTCTCTCTCTCTCTCTCTCTCTCTCTTTCTCTCTCTCTCTCTCTCTCTGTCTCTCCCCCTTCCCTCCCTACAAATGGATGAATAAAATCTTTAAAAAAAAAAAAAAAAAAAAAGAATATCTGGCTAGAAGTACCCTGATAGAGATTTGAATGTGCTGTTTTCAATTTTCAATTCCGAATTACTAACTATTTTCTGCAAAATTCACATCTATAACATCAGGTAAACTAGAAACCTCAAGTACAGGTTTCAAATTTTTCAATAAGAGGCCTCTACTGACCAAGATTCTGAGAAAGGGAAAATGTAAGCCCCTACATAACACCACAGACAACGTCAAGTGTGATTCTGAGATGGGAGTGGCATTCTAAGGAATGACTACCGATTCCAAAAATCCAAGAAAGGGTAGCAACTGGAAAGAAACAAAGAAAACTAATCATAAAACGGGATTTGAAAATAATGTCCCAGTGGGAAGGGTTTTTCTAAGCACCGTACAAAACCCCACAACTACAGAAGATTCAACTTCATGGCAAAAACTACAAACAGCAACACCAAAACAGAAACAACTGGGAAAAGTATGAAACTAATATCACAAATGAATAATGTAGTACACAGATACCTTTTCTAAATCAAGACCCAGACAATAAAATATATACAAGATATAAATTTGAAACAGTCATTATGTTGAGGAAGGAGCAGAAAGAAACAATCAGGGGAAGCCCATAAAAGCTTCTGAGGTACTAACAATGTTCTATTTTTTTCTTTAAGTGATGGGCTCCCAGGTGGTTTATTCTTTAGTCACTCTCTCTGTGTCTGTGTGTGTATATATATGTTTATGTACATGTAAACATATATATATATACACATGCATATTTATATCTGCCTACCTTTGTGTGTGTATATGTATATAAATGTGCATATACATACACATGCATATCTATATCTATCCACCTATATGCACACATATATTCATTTTTAATACACAATTTTATTATATATATTTTTCCATTACCATTTAGTCCCCTTATGCCTGCCTCCCCCCCAGCGATCACCACCCTGTTGTCCATGAGCATGAGTCCTTTTCCCTTTTTGCTCAATCCCTTCGCCCTCTAACCTCCCCCACAACTAGCTGTCATCTCTTCTGCACACATATATACTGTATGTATATTTCAAAAAAAAAATAAATGCATTAAAAAAAGTTTTATTACACTATGGGACAGGATAAAGGCAAAGAGATAATTATGAGTAAAAATTTATGCTGGTATTTATGTGAAGAACTATGACATATATAAAAATTACAAGGTAATTTTTACAAGATATATAATTTGTGACCCACTATTTCTACTAATAGGAGGTTCATTCTAAATATATAATTGAACATGTATTATATAAAATTACATTATTCAAGGCTATTTATTGGACCATTATGTATAACAGTGAAAATCTGAAGACAGATTATTGACAAGAAGCCTAGTATATAAAATACAGTAGTACGCTTTTCAGCAAGAGAAAGGAAGAGAGTTACCTACAAAGGAGTTCCCATAAGATTATCCACTGATTTCTCAAAAGAAACTTTTCAGGTAAGAAGGGGCTGGAAAGAAGTACTCGAAGTCATGAAAGGCAAGGACCTATATCCAAGATTACTCTATCCAGCAAAGCTATCATTTAGAATGGAAGGGCAGATACAGTGCTTCCCAGATAAGGTCAAGTTAAAGGAGTTCCTCATCACCAAGCCCTTATTATATGAAATGCTAAAGGGACTTATCTAAGAAAAATAAGAAGATGAAAACTATGAACAGTAAAATGACAACAGACTCACAACTATCAACAACTGAACCTAAAACAAAAACAAAAAGAGCAAACAACTAGAATAGGAACAGAGTCATAGAAATGGAGATCACAAGGAAGGTTATCAACAGGGAGGGGGAGGGTGCACAATACGGGGGACGGTGCAGGGAATGAGAAGCATAATTGGTAAGTACAAAATAGACAGGGGGAGGTTAAGAATAGTACAGGAAATGGAGAAGCCAAAGAACTTATATGTACGACCCATGTACACGAGCTAAATGAGGAGGAATGTGGGAGGGAATGGGGGTACCAGACAGAAGGGGATAAGGGGGAGAAAAAAATGGGGCAACTGTAATAGCATAATCAATAAAATATACTAAAAAACACAGTAGTGTGCCTTTGAATATATGTACAGCTATAAAAATAGAATATAGAAAAAATAGATACAATAAATTCCATGACATTAGTGAAAAATATATTAAAAATGTGCGATAATAACTTTGTTAAAGAGAAATATATACATGCTAGATAACTTACAAACTCTCTGGGGAGGGATATCTGATTGGATGGAGAAGCAGATGTAGGGATATCTATTCAAAAATTAAATTTTAAAAACAAGTCTCCACATAGCCTAGTAAATTAGTCATCAAAGCAAATTAAGTGATATTATAAACATACATAGTATGATTCCAGTTATACCAAGTAAAACCTTAACAGAGGAAGGGAAATTGCAAGAAATACTCTATATCAAATTAATTATATTTGTATTTGCGCAATGGAGCTCAACAGGGCTAGTTCATGTTTCTCTGTTGTTAGAACAATAGCCCGTGGACACTTAGAACAAACTTTCAGTGTTTCTCGCATGTTCTCATGAGAAGTTGCTCCTGACAAATTTGAAGGAAGATTAAATATTGGCCCCTCCCTTCTGGGTCGGGGAAGCCTTCAATCACTCTCACCAGCCATTCAACCGAGGCCAGAGTCCCGGTTCATAGCAGGCAGCACGCTGGTGAATCGACAAAAAGATACCTCCTGAGTCTACTAGAACCATACAATTCTCCCCCAAACCCTCCCCGGGAGAACAGTGGCGATGCAAACTTCTCCAGTGAGTCTCTCCTTTCTGGGGGGAGGGAGGATGGAGGAAGGAGGAGGTCTTAGAACTGGTGTTTCCTTCCACACTAGGATGAAGGCAAGCTTGTAGGCCCTCTGAGAGCACCTTAAGGGCGGGCCCCCAAAGACGACCCTCAAAGACTACGCAGAGCTATTTGATTTTCGCCAAATCAAAGCCGAGGTCTGAATGTGCGTGCACGTCTGAGAGGAGAGAGGGAGAGTGGGCGGTAAACCAGATGTGGCAAAACAGAAGGCGTGGGGATGTTCACTGGACTTCGTTTTCAACTTTTCTGTAGGCGAATGTTTTTCAAAATAAAAAGTTTAGGTAAAAAAGGAAACGTCAAGAACCATACGATCTCACTCATAGGTGGGACACAAAACTGAAAGCAACACATGCACCACCGAGAAAAACAAACAAAAAAACCTCACAGACGGCAGTCCGGGTGGTCACCCAAGCAAAGGGCCGTGGGGGTGGGTAGTCAAGGGTTTAGGCATCCAATCCCTCGGCGATGGAAGAAGCTCTGACTTCGGGTGGTGGACACACAGTGCAATATACAGGTGACGTGTCATAGAATCGTACACTTGAAGACTATACAATCTTATTAACCAATGTCTTCCCAATAGATTTAATTTTAAAAATTAATTGATTTTTTTTTAAAAAAAAGGAAAATCTGGCCAGGAAGCCTTTTCCAAACACCGCAGAGTGAAGCTACGAAGTTCCCTAACCCAGCCCGTTTCCACTGTCAGAGGCCCACGAGTGGGGGGGCTGCTGGTGGGATAGGCAGGCAGCACCTGCACCCCTGGTGGGTGGGGCAGTGCTGTCCTATGAGCGACACCGCTGGTCTTTGTCTTCCTCTTTCCGGGGCTTTGGGTATCCGCTCGCTAGCCCTCTATCCTTGAGAACGGAAATGAACGCGTAAAAAAGTGGGGCTCTCATCCTGCCCACAGCACACCTGTAGCTGCTCTGGAACGTTTCCTTCCTTAAGTGAAGAAAGGGAGGCTTGGCTTTCTTTGTCAGACCTGCATGTCCATCATATCCACGAGAACACTCAGATCTGGATTAAAATTGGGCACAGCAGTTCCTGATGTTCAAAGATTCACACTAAACCCTTTTGGGGTGTGTTCTCCCCTGATGAACACCTAGAACAAAGGTTCCGACCCCAGGCCACGGGGGCCTGTCAGGAACAGGGCCGCACAGCAGGAGGCGAGGGCGGCTGAGGAGGGAAGCGTCTTCGGTATTTACCATGCGGTCCACACTCACATTACCTCCTGTCAGATCGGCGGTGGCATTAGATTGTCATAGGAGTGCAAACCCTACTGTGAACTGGGCCTATGAGGCACCTAGGTTGTGTGCTGCCTAGAGACTCCAATGCCTGATGCTCCGAGGTGGAGCTGAGGCGGTGATGCTGGCACTGGGCAGCGGCTGCAAACACAGGTTTTCACCAGCAGAGAGGTCTGACTGCACAGAGACCATAGTAAGCCAGTTGCTTGCAGACTCACATCAAAACCCCATCAATGAGTGGCAAGTGACAATTAAGCTTCATGTGATGGCAGGCTATAAAGCTGTTTGCCCCAAATTCCAGTCCGTGGAAAAACTGTCTTCCACAAAATCGGTCCCTGGTACCAAAAAAGTTGGGGACTGCTGACCTTGAAGGAAAACCATTTGTCAAGGACCTCCCAAAGCCAAGTTATGCCTTGGGAAAGCTGTGAGAAAACCCCCTTTTACTAACCACTGGCCACACTCTAGCCCCTCTTTCATTTATCTATAGTCACATGATGAAATCAGGAGTTTTCTTTTTTTGTTAATTCTTTCCTTTCTTAATTCTAGGTAATGTCTGTGGGTCACCCCATTGTCCTCAGAATAAAGTCACCGTTTCCAGGGGCTAGGAATTGGCTTCAGGATACTTGCACCCTTTTGGTGGAGCAATACCAGGTGCTCCTGGAGTCACAGGAGGCCTTGGGGCCCGCAGGCCATCCTTATCTCAGCCTCCCTGGCGCCAGAGCTTTTCTCCTGAGCGTTCTCGGCTTGAACTCTGCCACGAGAACATTCTTCCTAAAAGAATCTCAAAGGGTCTGAACAGGGGTCAACAACCAGCAGACCGACATTTTTGTTTGCGTCTTTGTTTGGTTGTTGGCATTTCATCTGAGTGACTTCAAATAAAAAATACTGGCTCCTATTTCTGCTAGAAAATAACAGGAAGATGTGGCTGTAACGCAGCCTCTGTCTCCATCTGGCAACACTTTGTTGGAGTAGAAAGACCCCCTCCCACCCAGTCCCCACGGCCCTGCTCCATTCGGGTTTTCCTTACACCCACAGGGTCTCAGCACACTGGTCTGACCGGCTGCTGCTCAGCATGGTCTATACTTGAGCATTACCTGGGACCTTCAGAAATGCAGAAGTTCAGGCTCTTTTCTTATCTGCTTAACTGGAGTCTGCATTTTCACAAAAGCCATGGGAGACTTTATTCCATGCAAACTTCTGAGAGGCCCTGATCACGTCCTGTCTCAGCTTTCCTCACCACCTACTAATGTGCAATTTGATGTTCTAGCAATACTGGACTCCCAGGCAAAGGCTGTGTACATGGACAATACAGAATGCCCTCAGAGGGTGCAAATGATTTTCATGTGAATTTCTGGTCAAAAAAATTTGACTCCAGGTGAAGCTTTTAATAATCAGGTGGACAAAAGAACCGAGTTGGACAGCTTTTTCCACCAGACAGCCAGCTTGCCCAGGGGCTTGTGAAATCTTGGAAACGATACGATAGGTGCTGTGAAAGAGACAAAGGAACAGAGAGAGTGCAGGGGTTGAAATGTAAGAGTCAAAGAACACAAATACTCATTGAACACAGCTTCCAACCACAAAAACTTAAATGCATTTATATATCTCATAACTGTTTTTCTCATAACCTTAGAGGTGTGAGAGGAATGACATTCCTTAGAAGAAATGATATTCCTTACAGAAAATAAATATTTGCGTCCCAAACTTCTTTGATTTTGTTCTGGAAAAAATTAAAGTAATTATAAAACTGCCTACTTTCTTATGAGGAGTAACCTGTGTGCTGGTAAATATTTAATAACCTTTGAGGGCCAGGGAGGATAATTTGTAACATTCATTGAATTCCATGGGGTAAAATATCCACCAGGACTGGTGGCAAGGTGGGTACATTATGTCAACTGGCTGGTACAATTTCTGAAAATTAACAATTGGCTCTTGATGGTTCTGGCACAGTGAGGAGCAGGAAGCGCTAACAAAATGATTATCAGGGGTTCAGCTTAAAGGCCAAGCCCATTGACTTGGAGTGGAATGAGGAAGGAGAGTTAGAACAAGGAACAAAGGCCCCAAGCTGTAGCCCTCTCCTTTTTCATCTGGGCTGGAACGTGGTAGCCGTGACCTTCACTGTTCGCCTGTTCCCCTACTTCCCCCTTACAACTTCCTGTAATTGGGAGGGCCAAAAAGAAACCTATCCGGAGAGGAGAGACAAGGACAGGCCGCATGGGTGAGTCATCCCACCCGAGTCGGAAGCATCGGGTCACCCTACCCCCACCCACGCCCACGTTTTATAAAACCTTCCACTCAGACCCCATCACTGTGTCTTGTTCTCAGAGGCCAATGACTTTCATTTCTCAAGAGCATCCTGTCGCTTTAATACATTTACTGTGCTCTGCTAAATCTTTCTGTCTTGTTCTTGAATTCTTTCTTGTTTTGGGACAAGACAAGAACCTGGACTGGGCTGAGGCCTCCCCAGGTGCTACCTGGCATCGGGAAGAAACAGAAATTGGAAGAGCCTGAATAATTATTTCAGTCAAATTAAATTAACCACCTCAGTAACACAAAGGGAAAAACCAGTAGCATCTCTACTATGGTCCCACTTTTACGACTATAGCTCTCCGCCCACCCAGAGATACACAGATACTCCTGGTACGTGGCTTTACGTGTTTCTGGACATGACCCAGTTAGGAGGCCACCCCCTGGAAAGTCAAGGCAAAATCGTCTTGCCTAAGACCTGAGAGCAACAGAGTGCCCTACCCCTGTGTTAAATAACATTTAGATCATTAAAACTGATTCTGCGGCTGCTTTAGGCAGTTTGCTCCTGGAAGATAAGACCGAATGACCTCGAACAGCGTGAAGAACAGCACGTACACTCATACTCACCAGGCCCCTTGCATGGCTGGAGTCACGGATCCTCTGCTCTGAGGCCGTAAACTTGGCTCTACTCCCATCAGTTGTCTGCCTGCAAACCACCTTAGAAGTTGCCTCACACGGACCCTAAACCGATACGGTTATCCTTCACTTACTTCCCCTTTGGGACGCTACATGCAGCCGGTCCGGTGTGGTTTTCCTCCTGCAGCCAGTCTAGACGGCGTGGGTTTGCTCTCTGGGGGTCTCACTGTGAGAGCAGGCAGTTGTGCTGGACAGGAGAGAATCTCAATGTTAGAAATCTCCCTTTCCAGCGCCCTCTCAGACGCCTTGCGTGGATGAGGCACTGCCTAGGGCTGGGACAACCGTCTCTGGTCAGTGAAGACCACGGCTGAGGACCAGGGGCAGCAGGGTGAAGAGTGAAGGATGGGTGGAGTGGGGCAAGACGGAAATATTACGGACCGTTTGACCAGTCTTGAGATTGTTGAGCTGTCCGATCAGCTTCAGGTCCACCTACCTCCAGTCTTCCTGCCCTGTTTGTCACAGTTTCAGACCGTTCAGTGATGCTTGTCACTCAGTGCGTTATGGCAGAGGGATAGCATCTCCAGGGACCTGCCACTGGCAGGAAGGGCGTGCTTGAACTGAAAGGACACAGAGACGTGAGCTCTGGGGTCTGAGCAGGTGACATCCTCCATTTGTTTTCGTGAATAGTAGAAGAGAAACTTCATTTGAGTGAGGCAGCCCTACGGAGCAAGGGCAGATGCCCTGGTGCATCTTCCCGGTGTTACCGACTGGCTTGGTAAAGTCAGTCTCCTGATGGACCCCGAAAGGGAAGTTTTAAACTGAATCATAGGTTCTTTCTATGTCATCCATAATTACTATTCAAAAATATGCCTACACACAGTTTATGTTTGTCCTGTTTCCATTAATAGAAATTCTACAGACATTGAGATCTTCCTACTACAAGAAGTGCTAGCAAAGCACATCCTTACTCTGGGGTGGGGAAGAAAAACCGTTCTGCCCTTGGGTTTATTGTTTTTACTCTCCTGTAATTCTGGCTACCTGGCCGATCCCAGGTTGATCAACCAATTTATTAGTAATGAACTGTTGGTATTAACAACTCTTAATATTAATGAGTAATGTGTTGATTTATCAAAAATTAATAAGTTTATTTTGTTAGTTTTAAATACTCAAAACAATTGCTGTTGATCCACAATTCAAACCGCCATCACTTACTACTTGTTTACAGCTATGAAGCTTGCAAACCATTAGCCCAAGGAGGCACAAGTTGCTTGTTAGATACGAGTTTAATGTAACATCATGGTTTGGCTAGAGGACAGAATCACTCACAAAATAACCAGGAGCTGATCGCTGGCCCCTCCACCGCATCCCAGCTGAAACATCTCTGTTCCTCTCTTTTCCTCAGGTATGCTTGCAAGAATAATTTTCTGGATTAGACTGTTTTCATTTTATTAAGTTTCCCATAAGTGCCAATTTCTGAAAGGCTCAGCCTTGTTTATTTTTATTGATTTATTTTTACCAAATGTTCACCTTCATTTGCCCAGGATTCAAGCTTGTCTGAGGAGTTCCCTGGGCCATCACTGCCTCTCCTCTTATTCTTCTAATTGGCAAGATTTCTGCTTTTACTTTTACCTTTCTTTGGAATTATATAGATTCTATCATGAAAGCTAAAGAGCTTGATACTTCTATTCATTTAAAAATTCTCTTCACTTCCCACCAAGACGGGAGGCATAGGTAGATACACTGTACCTCCCTGCACAACCAAGATAGGGACAACAACAATTTAGAAACAGAATAACAACCAAAACTGACAGAAAATTGAACTGTATGGAAGATGGACAACCAAGAAGTTAAAATAGACACATTCATCCAGACCGGGGAGGATGGGCGGAGTCAGGCAGCTGGGCTGAGAGGGGTCACAGAACAAAGAGCAGTAGGACCGGGTGCCTAAGTCATCCCGGGTGCACAAGACCGCAGCTGGCAGACCCTGGGCCTGGGTTGGCAATGGGCAGACCCAGCAAGACGGAGATTGTGAAGCAAGGCACTGCGTGCAACTCAGGGTCCCAGTGCTGGGAAATAGAGCCTTGGGGCACTGATTGAAAACACCTGTGGGGGTTGAAGCACAGGGAGAGACTCCCAGCCTCACGGGAGAGTTTGTTGGAGAGACCCATGGGGTCCTAGAATGTGCACAAGCCCACCCACCCAGGAATAAGCACCAGAAAGGCCCAGTTTGCTCGTGGGAAGTGGCAGAAGGGACTGAAGTCCGATAAAGAGTGGAGCAAGCACCATTGTTCCCTCTCAGACCCCGCCCCCACATACAACATCACAACCCAGCAACTGGGCTGCCCACCCTGGTGAACACCTAAGGCTCCGCCCCTCATACATAACAGGTACAACAAGACAAAAAAAAAAAAAATGGCCCAAACAGAAGAACAGATCAAACCTCCAAAAATAATACAGTTAAGCAACCAAGAGACAGCCAACCTATCAGATGCACAGTTCAAAGCACTGGTGATCAGGATGCTCACAGAAGTGGTTGAATTTGGTCACAAATTAGATGAAAAAATGAAGGCTATGCTAAGTGAAATGAAGGAAAATGCACAGGGAACCAATAGTGATGGAAACAAAACTGGGACTCAAATCAATGGAGTGGACCAGAAGGAAGAAAGAAACAACCAAATAGAAAAGAATGAAGAAATAAGAATTCAAAAAAAATGAGAAGAGGCTTAGGAACCTCCAGGACATCTTTAAACATTCCAACATCCAAATTATAGGGGTATCAGAAGGAGAAGAGGAAGAGCAACAAGTGGAAAACTTATTTGAACAAATAATAAAGGAGAACTTCCCCAGTCTGGCAAAGGGAATAGACTTCCAGGAAGTCCAGGAAGCTCAGAGAGTCCCAAAGAACTTGGACCCAAGGAGGAACATACCAAGGCACATCATAATTACATTAGCCAAGGTAAAAATGAAGGAGAGAATCCTAGAAGCAGCAAGAGATAAGGAGACAGTCACCTACAAAGGAATTCCCATCAGACTGTCAGCTGATTTCTCAAAAGAGAACTTTCAGGCAAGAAGGGGCTGGAAAGAAGTATTCCAAGTCATGAAGGGCAAGGACTACATCCGAGGTTGCTCTATCCAGCAAAGCTTTCATTTAGAATGGAAGGGCAGATAGAGTACTTCCCAGATAAGGTCAAGTTAAAGGAGTTCATCATCACCAAGCCCTTTTTACATGAAATGTTAAAGGGACTTATCTAAGAAAAAGAAGATAAAAAAGATGTATAGTAAAATGACAGCAAACTCACAATTATTAACAACCACACCTAAACCAAAAACAAAAACAAACTAAGCAAACAACTAGAATAAGAACAGAACCACAGAAATAGAGATCACATAAAGGGTTAGCAACAGGAGATTGGGAGGGGAAGAGAGGGGCAAAAAGTACAGAGAATAAGTAGCATAGATGGTAGGTAGAAAATAGACAGGGGGAGGGCAAGAATAGTATGGGAAATGTAGAAGCTAATGAACTTATGACACATGGACATGAACTAAAGGGGGGAATGTGGGTGGGAAAGGATGTGCAGGGTAGAGGGGAATGAAGGGGGGTAATGGGACAACTGTAATAGCAAAATCAATAAAATATATTTTAAAAATTCTTCATATTATAATTGTCATAGAAATAACCTGATATTCCAGGTAGCCTCTGACATCAAAATGTTGTTAGCTGTTTAAAGGAAATAGAGTTTACTATTTATTTATTCTCCAGGGTTTTAAATTTAATTTACTTCTATCAAAGGAATACATAAACTTCAGTTCCTAAAATCAAAAACTATTATAAGGTTTATAGTTTTTAAAAAATCAAACCAAAACAAAATAGCAGGTCTTTTTCCTCCATTCCTGCTACATAGACCCAATCACATTCAACTCAATACTTTCTACAGAATTTACATATTCCTTAACTTGGTTTTGAGACATTATGAATGGCACCCTACTGTAAGAAGTAAGGATTAACTTTTATTACCCCTTATTCCCTACAGATAACTTCCCCGCCCCCATCATTCCAATATAGTTATGACAACTGATGATATCCTTTCTCATTGTGGACTTAGTAACCACAGAAATATTCTTCCTTGAACAAACATACTCATTAATCAACGGCTTTGCTTCTTATGGAGTTAACAATTGTCTCATTTTTGCATATGAATTTCCTTCCTTTACTTTGAGAACGTTTTCATGTACCCAACAATACTTCGTTCATTAATTTTTCCATGGAGCTACAAAGCTCTTCTTGATGTAGTCAAATCTCTGACAGATAATCAGTTCTGTTCCTTTTTTTCTCCTTCAAGGCACCCTTTTGGGAGTCTTCTACCTTTGTTCTAATTTGGGCGAGCTGTTGTCATTCAGGGGATTTTCTCCTTCACTATCATTTTCATAATCCCCTTACATTTTATCTTTTCTGTGTTGCATCTACCATTTCTGGAATTCTTTTTTCCTGGTGTACTCCCCCAGAGGAACGGAGCACATCCTACTGTAGCTTCACAAGCGCAGGGATTCCTACGCTAAACTGAGAATTGGACCAGGTCTGGACTGTAAATTGGCAAGTTTTCTCCCCAGAACTGGGAAAGGCATCACCCCTTTGACGTGACTCTCTAGTATCAACAGTGAGAACTAAAAAAAGACTCTGATTTTAGACTTTACATGTGTGACCTAGTCTCTCCTCTTGGAAGTTGTTAGGAGTTTATCTTTATCCCTAATTTTCTGGGATATCCCTGGCCATGCTCTGCTTAGGGTGGGTGTCAGTCTAATTGCAGGGTTCCTGGATCTCATGGATGGACAGATGGATGGATAGATGGATATTCATTTACCGTTTTACTTTTTTAGTTTTTATCTTCTAGCTCTCCTTTCTAGGACATTTCAAATTGTTTTATTCCATCCTCTAAAAAAATTTTTTTTAAACACACACAGCATTTCTAGAACATCTTTTCATCTCTCTAGTTATATCAATGACAATTTTGAAGTTTTACTCCAAATTCTACCTTCTACTGTCGGCCTTCATCTTTCATTCTTCATATTTTTCCTCACTAATTATTTACTGCCCATTTTTCACGTATGAGTACAGTACTTGACAAATGTCTTGAAACTATGTGGACACCAAACACCAGGTCTACTCTCTGGGGTGACTCTTCTCTTGATCTCAGAGTCTGCCTTGAGGCAAGGACACAAACCTGATTGCCAGCATTCTGGAGGCCAGGTGCAGGCAGGAGTCCATCTTACTGTCCAGGATGCAAGAAAAAAGCCCATTTATTTTTAACAAACAGTCTGTCCACCAGATACTTAATGAGTGGCTACTGTGGACTTTTCACAGCATTTAAGGCGAGAGACAGAGGCAAATGAGACATCTTTTCTAAAGCGGAAATGCATTTAACATGTGTTCTCTGCGAAAGCATGGCTGCACTGTCAAACAAAAAGAATAAGCCACTGACCTTCCATCGGGGGAACAAAACCCATCATGTTCTCAGTGAGCCAGTGGTAGCATAGGTATGTATTACCGCTAGACTTCTAAGTGATAGAAGAATTTCAGTCCTTGTGCAAGAACTCTATTTTAGGTAAATGCACCTAAAACAGAACTCTCAAGAACTGCATAGATTTTGATACTCATATATGAGCCACAAAGAAATCTCCCAGAGTAAGTATCACCAGCTAATGGGAAAATTACTCTTGGGATTTCCAATCAGTACACAGTCTTAACCTGTAATGGGCTGTGCTTATCTCTGAGCATCTGTAGCCTTCTCTCTAGCAGACATTTCACCTGACCTTTGCTGCCAAAGACAGTATTGCTCTATTCCATCCATGACACCAAAATGAACTGCTGCACGTGAGTACACAAATATCATCTGTTCTTGATGATTGAAAAGGCTTAAATTAAACCCTCTTCACACAGTGGATTGTCTTCCCTTTTAGTTGAAGCAATAAATTAGGCTCCACCTCCACCTCCTGTGAATACATCTCAGGATCTACATCTGAACTGGAAAGCTAGTCTGCTCTTGGGTCAGAAAATATTCGATTCTGATTTTTTAAATCATAAATATTGGGAGATCTATTTGGCAAAACTTGATGGTCACTGGATCACGATGAGATGACACTAGAGACTTCTCATTAGCAGTTATCACCTTAAAAAAACAAAAAATCAAACATTCTTAACAGTCCCTTAGACAAAATTGTACTCCAAAGCTCCAAACTGTCCCATCTGCTCATTGACATCAGGAATCTTGTCTTGTTTTTATATAAAATACCTAGCATACAGTGACCCCTTAATGGATATTTATTGGCTGTCTTGTTCACCATTTATTCACAGTCCTTGCCATCATGGAGTTTACATTCCAGAGAGGCAAGACAGGTATTAACTAATACTAATTCAGGTAATGTATGCTATAAAGAAAATACTATAGGGTAAGAGTTAAAGGGATGAAAGTGAGGATTGGATAGAGTGTCCAGGGAAGGCCTTTTTTAGTGGAGAGTAGATTGTGGGAGGTGAGAGTAGAAGCAAATCCGGTAAGAAGCCTGCCACAGTGGTCTAAATGAAAAACAGTGGTTTGGACTAGTGTGATAAGATGAAAGATAGTAAAAAAAAAAAAAAAAAGGTTGGATTGGGGTATATATTGAAGGTAGAACTAACTGTATTTGCTGATGGATTGAACGTAGTATGATAGCAAAAATGAAGGAATCAATGGTGATTCCAAAGTAAATCTAAATAAAGTGAACCCATGTTCACTTTAAAGTGAACCCTTGGAGAGGCTGTGGAGAAAAGGGGACCCTAGTGCACTGTTGGTGGGACTGCAGACTGGTGCAACCACTATGGAAAGCAGTATGGAACTTCCTCAGAAAACTAAAAATGGATCTGCCTTTTGACCCAGCAATTCCACTGCTGGGACTATATCCTAAGAACCCTAAAACACCAATCCAAAAGAACCTTTGCACCCCGATGTTCATAGCAGCACAATTTACAATAGGTAGGTGCTGGAAGCAACCTAGATGCCCATCAGTAAATGAATGGATCAAAAAACTGTGGTACATTTACACAATGGAATTCTAGGCAGCAGAAAGAAAGAAGGAGCTCCTGCCCTTTGCAACAGCGTGGATGGAGCTGGAAAGCATTACGCTAAGCAAAACAAGCCAGGCAGTGAAAGACAGATACCATATGATCTCACCTTTAACAGGAACCTAAACAACAAAACAAAGAAACAAGCAAAATATAACCAAAGACACTGAAATAGAGGACAGGCTGACAGTGAGCAGAGGGGAGAGAAGAGGGAATTTAAGGGGAGAATGGGAAGGGTTTACAGGAACAAATTTAAAGGACACATGGACAAAAACTAGGGGGAGGGTGGTAATGGGAAGGAAGTGGGGAGGGATGGGTGGGCAGGCTGGAATGGGAGTAAAAGGGAGAAAACTGTACTTGAACAATAATTAAAATAAAAAGAAAATTAAAAAAAAATAAAGTGAACCTGTGAAGCTCATATAAAACACTGGGTTCCTAAGAGGTTGGCACATTTGGAAATGTGGTTGGTTCAAATTCGGAGTGGGCATTACTGGTGGATATTCACATGTCTTTTTCATAAGTTTTTACAAAGAGGGTTCGGCCTAAAAAGGTGAAGTGTGTCACACAACTCGTCCTGTTTCCCAGATTACGGTGGACCCAGGAAACTAGTGTCTCTACTCTTCTCTCCAGAATAAGAAATCTAACTCCACAGGGAATGGGAGGGTAGTCTAACCTCTGAGGATATTAGCATTTATAGTCCCTGGACTAAAGTTCACTAGTTCTTTGAAGTGCTGAATCTCAATGTCAATAGATTTTAGCTTCAGTCATTTCGTAAGCTGAAGAACTAGAGTTAAGGGTACTGCCTGGAGTAAGCCGAGGCCTTCAGACCCACCCCCTCTTTCAGAGAGAAGATCCCCTGGTGTCTCTAGGCACCTGGGCGGACCACATAGTTCTCCTATGAGAAACAGGAGACACAGTACAGGGTAACCTGGAGCCGATTAGGGAGTGCGCACTAGCATGAACACAAAGCTGACTGAAATACTCATTCAGAAAAAAACATTCACGTAAGATCTGAAACTTTTCTGACTGAGAGTTGTATGACACCAATACGTAAATCCAGTTCGTGCAAATGACTTCACATTAAGTTTCCATCAACCTCTTCTTTTGGAAAAACATGAATTTTCCTTGGACAGCTGCACGGCCTGGCCGTGCCCCACCCTTCCCCTGCAGTCAGCTTCAGCTATCTCGCTGAATACCCTCAGGGAAGCGCCGTCCCTGACTAAAGGAACTGGTTTCTCAAGAGCCTGCCTCGTGTCCTGTCCTGGTGATTTTTAGCATATTTCTGTCTTGTAAAAATAAAAATAAAAAGCATATATTTCTTAGAATTAAAAGAATTAGCGAAGTAACACATACCAGCGGTTGGGTTGGAACCTCACCTTGCAGATAACGTAAGTACAAACTTAAATTATGCTAATATGTAGTGTTGAATTTTAACACACTTTTTGCCATTCTATTGCCATTGTCTGTTGCTCCAGAGAATTCCTTCCTCTCTCTGGAGTAGGGTAAGCTACAATCTCACATTGGTTTCCTCCAGGGCAAATGCCCCCATCCTTTGGCATGCTAAATTGTCAAGACAACGACGAAAAGGCAGCTTTCTGCAACTTTCCCCAGTCTCTATGTGCTTTGTAACTTTGGTGTGCCACTGATGTTTATTATATCCTAATCAACAAATCAAAGCTTCAAGTCACTAACTTCCCAATCCCCCATAAATTCCTCCTCTCTCCCTTTCTTTTTCTTGCTTTATACAAGATCAAGAAAATTACCTCCAGTGAGGTCACCAGCCTTTCCCTTTTTTCACCTGAATTATTTCAGCAGACTGCCCTGTACCTCCACGGAAGCTGTGAGTATGCTTGGGTGGGTATGAGCTTTGAGCCTTCCCTGAGTTCTTAAGCTGGAAGTGTATCGGTAGTGCAGCTACAGGGAATTTCACAGCTTGACTTTGCTACATGTGTGCAGAGCACTGTTTCCAAGTTATGACTACAGAGTGAAACTGGATTTTTTACTTAAATGTGCCCTGGCCAAAAAACTTATTATCGTATGCAAAGTGTTTTAAGGGTAGTGATATCTCACCAGCATAGTAAGATGCTCCTAAATGTTCCAAACCACTGGAGGCTTCTCCTCCGGCCCAAGATTTCCTGGGTCCGGTTTAGACCAGATACTGAGCTCTATGCAAATTCCGCTTATACCTTATCCCATCAACCATCTTCCCGAAGCAGCAGTTGGACTGGCAGTCCCAGTCACATGAACCAAGCACGCTTCGTCATCAGGCAGCTTGCAAAACTCACACTAATCTGCAAACTCACAGCCCAGCTCCCCAGCACTATCCTCAAATTTTGGTATCTTAAGACTTAGAATTGGCAGCCACCTGAGAGGACGTAGCTGCAGAGCAGACCAGCTGTCTTCGGTTTCTCGCCTCTGCTGCTGAAGTTCTAGCCTTGGCTGCATTCTGTACTCACCCAGGGAGCTTTGGAAAAGTGATGCCTGGGTTCCCACCGGGGGTTTTGAAGTAACTGGTGTGCGTGTGGGGTGGGGGGTGAAGGTGGGCCTACAGTTTGAGACTTTAACTCAGGGGATTTTAGCACAGTGGGTAAACCCGCTGCTGCACGTAAAGAGCCATTTTCACACTAACCCATTTGATGTGGGATGAATTGTCATTGTCCCAACTACACACACACACACATACATGTGTGCACACACGCACATGTGAACTTACTTAGGAACAGGGTCATGTTAAAATGAGGTCATAAATGTAGAGTGAGCCCCTAATCCAGTATAACTGAATGACCGGTGCCCTTATTTAAAAAACCAATTAAAAAAGCAGCCATGCAAAGAGTCAGCATCACAGGGAGAACAAATGAAGGCAGCATCAGAGGAGGTGACCCGTCCATGAGCCGAAGACCGCCGAAGACCGCCGAAGACCACCGGCAACCTTCCAGAAGTGAGGTCAGCATGGGGCTGTCCTCAGGAACGCCGGCCCCGCTGACACCTTGGTTTTGAATTGCGGGCCTTCGGGAACATGAGACAATACATCTCTAACACTGAAGCCCCGTTTGCGGCCCTTCGCTGTGGCTGCCCCAGAACACTGCACCACAGCCTCACCTGCGGTCCCACTCACCTTGGCGTTTCCATGCGGGCACACCTCTCCTCCGTGACTCGGCCATTCCACCCCCACCCGTGCGGTCCTGTAATTTACCACACTTCCTGCTTCCCCCCTCATTCTTAATGAATACACACTGAGAGCAAGGATGTGCTAGGAACCATGTAACAGCAGAAAAGAAAAAGAAAAAATCAAAACGGACAGTCCTTACTCGCGTGGAATTTACGGTAGAGGGGAGAACACAATCAAATGACCACCTAGATAAAAAAACATTGCAGCTGTGCTTTGGGTAACAAGAGCTGTCTTTATTGCGGTGATCTCCCAGGATCCCCTCTAAGGATGCCCAAGAGGAGTGCCACTTGAGGGAAGATCTAACGAATGAGCCAGAATCAGCAGAAAGAGCAGAGTGCTGCCCGAAGTACGGGGACTTGCAGGCGCAGTGTCTTTGTGAGTGGAGGGATGCCCTGGGTGTCCTCACGCAGAGGTCAGTGGGTGGTGTCCAAGTATTATCTTCAAAGGCCTAAAAACAACCCATACACACTGGAAGATGGATACGTGTCAAAGATTTTATTCAGCTCAGTGATTAATTAGGGATCCAAGCAGAGAGTAAAATTGGTTCCACAAGGAACGCCAAGCAGGTTACGCAGATCATCAGGACAATAAAAGAATGCTAAAATAAGATTGCTTAGGTCAGATACAAAACTGGTTAATACTTCGCAGGACAAAATAAAACCACCACCTTTGGGGAGCGTTTTTTTCTACCACATAAGTCGCTGAGTTAACATGTAACAACATCACAGTGCAGGTTCTCATCAAATGGTAACCACTGAAGTCAAATGCAGGCACGGTTTTGTAGAAAACTTGAGTGTTTGTTAGACGATGTCCTCAGTGACAATACAGACATGTGACAATTATTACAAGTTCTCACACTTCTCTATACAATAAATCATCACCTTTTCCTTTTCCCTCAGAAACTGGAAGTCGGGAAGGGGTCTGAGGGCCGTCGCTTTGAGTTTCTCATCTCCGTGCTCCAAGGGGTGATCTCACTTCTAAGCCCTTCACCGCACCCAGCACCCACTTCTGAGATGAGGGCTCCATTCCCCCCCACTTCCCGTGATTGCGTGTGAGGTGTGCAAAGACTCTTTCTAAGCTACTGCTTCACACACACAAACTATCCACATGATGTCTAAAAGGAAAATTTTGAGAATTTCAAATGGTCAATTAAAAATGTTTCCCCCGAACAGAAGTAAATAAAACTATCCCTACCCACATCCCAACAGAAGCTATTTTCTTATATTTGCCTTTTGTTCCTTTTATTTTGCCCATCCTGAAGAACAGAGACTCCCTAGTCCATAGAGAGAATACCTCGAGAGAGAGGTGTAACTCATATACTTCCTCCCCTTCCTCTAGAAACTGGCTTGCATTTTCAGGAAAGGCGAATAAAAATGGACCGCTGTCCTAACAGGTCACACTTACACAATAGGTTCCTATGTGACAGGATTCAAGACGGAGCTTGCTTTTTGGTAGGTTGATCCAGATTTAATTCATTACAATTCATTATCCTTGTTACTTACTACACACTTAACAGCTACGTAACTTTAATAAAATCAATGCTGAGCCTCAGTTTGTGCATCTGAATAATATTAACAGATACATAAAGGTTGATAAAAATAGTAAGGGATATAAAGTTGATAAGCCTTTCACATAAAAGCCCCCCCCCATAAATATGTTGTCACCCACTTCTCAGAACCGTACGACTACCCCAGACAAGGCCGTACAAAAAAACGTCTCTCAGTGGACTGTCAAACAGAGAAAGACGGGAGCATTACAAGGCAGCATTACTTAATGTGTTTCAAAGTATCAAGGCTTCTTTTAAGAACTACAAAAAGGAGAATATTTATTTTTTAAATATTCACATTTTTTAGCAACACCTCCCTTTTCACCTGATAAAATATTTAGGGAAATTAAGTTGTTCTCCACTTGGAGTGATAAATGTTACGAAGTCTTGATACTGCCAGTAATAGCACCAGCGATAGGGTGTCTGCACTCCACACGTAGCTACGATATCTTCAAATCTGAAGTCCTGATTATACCTAATTCTGTTTTCAGAAATCTCTCAAGTCTTAACCCTAATCCTAAGGATGCCAGACTATGTTTCTTCCCTGACTTCCCAATCTTATGCTGCTCATGCATTTGCTGTTCTAATTAGCTCGGGGTACTTCAGTTAAGGCTCAGCTTAAAGGTAGCCTCTCTTACACCAAATAGGCGTGGAAAGCCACGCCAATGCAAGGGCCCTGGAGGTATGGAACGGAGTTCCAGCTCACTGCAAGAAATCTTTTTATTGGATTACTTAATAAAAACTCTTTTGCAAAGTCAGGCCCTTGACTTTTGAGCATCTCGTGGTTTTAGGTTTCACACCTGGAGGGCTGAGGGCTGAGGGCCAACGGCACCAGCACAAGAATCGGCCTCCGGGAGGCAGATGGTCAGGGTGTCTGTATCTTTGCCTCCGTTTGGGAAACAGAGAGAAAACAAAGGCCTGACAGCTCCGTGGAAGACAAGACGGGAGAAATTATAGATGAGGAGCCCCTTGGTCACATCATAGAACGCTATCTGCCCGTACTTGTGGTCTACGAAAACGCCGACCTTGTGCACGCGCTCTCCCGAGAAAACCCTTTTGAGAGGGGGGAAGGCCCAGAAGGTGTACTCGGTTCCCATCATGGACGCCGTGAGCAGGTATTTCTCTCCGGACACTTGGAACATGCCGTCCGGTCCGTGGGCGGTGTCTTCGTACACACCCAACTGCCAGGCCGTGGCCTTCTCCACGTCCACCTCCCAGTAGTGCCTCCCCGAGGCGAAGATCTCGGCGCCCAGCACCGAGGCGCTGTAGTCGAGTCTCTCCGGGCGGCCGCGCACGCTCTGCTGGACGCCCCTGAACCTGACACTTCTCAGATCCGCGGATAAGAGAAGGCAGGAGTGAGCGGTTGTGGGGTCCAGAGTTATGGGTCCTACGGGGAGAGAGAGGTTTGGTTAACTCAGGGGTCCGTCACAGCCGGGGCCAGAGACACGCGGGGGCTTCCCGGAGTGGGGGGCACATCTCAGAAGCAGACACGGGAGAGGACACGCAGGGAAATCCAGCAACAGGAACCGCTAGGCTTTGTTTCAAGAAAAGACCTCCGAGGAGAGAAAGGTCGACACGATGATGGAAGGATACCCAGCGTTGTCCGCGGAGGCAGAACTAGACAAAGAACAACGGACTACAAAGAGGCCTGGAAGTACCTTTCAGACCATGAAGGAACTGGGCCCGGCTGTAAAACTGTCCTGGCACCCAGTCCTAGGCAGACATCACTGGGGACCCAACTCCAGCCCCCTGGAGATCTTCTCCAAGCCTGGAGCAGCCGGCAGCACGGAGCCTCCTAACAAAAATAGCTGAGTCGTGTGTCCCCTGTGCCTGAATGGCTCTCCTCACCTTGCCTATCACCAGGGTGCGACGCAGATGCCCAGGAACTGCGGCCAGCGTGCCCTTGGCAGTGAGCAAATCCAAAGTGAAGGTATTAGCAGGGGCTACAAAACCTGCCAGACTACTCCAGAAAAATCAAGCTGAGAACAAGAAAGCTTAACGTATTACCTTATACTTGAATGCAACTGCTCCTTGCCTTCATATCTCTGACTGTTCTCTTCTCTCTGTTCGGACTCTAACTACAGTGATTCTTCACGGCTTGGTCCTGGGTCTCCCTTTCCACTTCCTGTCCTCCTTCCCCCAGGTGACTTCATCTAGCCCCAGTGTTAAATATCTTCTATACGCTCATGACTTACTCCACCCATAAAAAAGCTGCCAAATACCAGCTGGACGCCACACAGGCCTTTCAGCCACACTGTACCCACAGTGCAGCTCTCAGGCTCCCCCCCCCCACTTCCTGTTTTCAGTTAACAGCAAACTCGATACTCAGGCTGATCACGCCATAAACCTGGAGTGGCTCTTTATTTCTTACCTTCTTTAACATTAATCCAGTCACAAGCTTTATGGCCAAAGGAACTTAAATCTCTGGGCCTGAAACCCAATTCATGTCATTATTACAGCAGCCTTAGAAGGCCACAAAGCCTTGGATTTTAAGTTTCACGTTGCCCCTGGCTCTTAGCATTTCTAGAAGACTGGCAGAAACAAATGCAAATCCTTTCTGGAAGAATGCACACCTTTGTTCTTGGCCTCAAAAAATTTCTAAAAGTAACATCTAAGGAAAAAAGGAAAGGAAAGCTTGCTTGTTTAAAAAAAATCGTGAAACACACACTCACAAAGTAAGGGAGCACTCTCAAGTAGAGTAGCAGAAACAAATCCGAAGAACTCAAACGCTGAAATTACCCCAGTACAGACTCTGCTTACTATGTTTGAGGGGGAGAAACGCTTAAGAAATATCTACAGGATGTAGCAAACTGAACAGTAAGGCCAAGTGAACTGGACAAAGAACCACAGAGATTATCTACAAATGAAAATACTAAAGTGAATTAACTTAAGTGTCTATGGAAGTAGCGGAAGTGTCAACAAGAAAAGAAAGCTATGGACCAGTATGCTCCATTAACATAAATACAAGAGTTCTTTAGAAAAATATTAGCACATTAAATCCAGAAATATATAAAATGGATAAAATATCACTGCCAAGAGTTTACCTTGGGAATGTAACATTGGTTTGACACATGAAAATAATATAATTCATCGTATTAATAGAGGAAGAAAAACCATGTGAACGTTTTTATAGATACAGAAAACACATGGAATATATTCACCATCCGTTCATGATAAAAGGTTTTATCAAACCAGGAACGGAGGGGAATGCCCTTGGCTTGATGAAAGGCCAACTACGAAAAACATCCACTTAACAAACTTGAAGGTGAAAGACTTCATGCTTTCTTCTTCCCCAAGATCAAGAACAAGGCACACATCTCTCGCCACTTCTACTCAGTGTCATTTTGGACATCCTGGCCAGCACAATAAAGTGAGAAAAACAGAGAAAAGACTTACAGATGGAAGAGAAACAAATGAAACTGTATTCCTAGGTTATCAGAGTATCTTTGCAGACAATTCCATAGAATCCAGTAGATCTAGTAAATGAGTTTAGTAGAGTGATAAAATAAAATGTCAATATTCACAAATCAGTATTTTCTCTATACTAGTAATAATCTAAAACTAAATGAAATTTGAATGAGAAATTGATACTTAATACCATTAATAATAGCACTAAAAATAAAGTAGTTAGGGATCCATTTAATTAAATATGCACAATATTTGTTTGCTGAAGACTACAAAACACTGATAAGAGAAATCAACGACCACCTAAATAAAAGGCTGTATCATCTTATCCCTAAATTAATCCATATAACCAATGTAAAATCAATGAAAACTCCAGGAGTTTTTTTTTTGTAAAAGCCAACAAGCTGCCTTTAAAATTCATGTGAAAAGGAAAGAATATAGAGCAGCCAAAATTGTTTTGTAAAGGACAAATTCAGAGAACTCACGATGCCCAGTTTGATGACCTCTTATGGAATCATCAGTCAAGCCAGTGTGGTATTAGCAAAACGGTAAGCAGACAAACGCTATGGCCAATGGTTTTTTTAGAGTCCAAACAGACTTGCTCATCATACACACCAACTGATTTCCAGCACAGGCGCCAAGTCACTGAATGGAGGACTGTGTTTTCAACAAGCGAGCTGGAACAACTGGAGACAGGCCCGCACAAAAAAGGGGACGTGTACTGTATCTTGAATCACGAAGAAACATCAACTGTAAGCAGGTAACAGGCCTACACATCCAAACTAAAACCGTAAAACTTCTGGGAGAAAAATCTTTGTTGGGACAAAAAAAAATTTCTTAAGATGCAAAAAGCAGTCATAAAAGAAAAAAAATGATATATTTTTTTCTAATGAAAGCTTCCAAATTTAAGACTTCTCTTTGAAAGACTTAGGTAAATGATAATATAAACCAAACACAAGGAGAAATCTTTGCAAAACACGTGTCTGATAAAGGATTTATAATCAGAATCTAAATAAATCACAAATCTCAGTAAGAAAATACACAACAACTTTTAAAACTGGGAAATGTTCATAGATATGCTTCAAAAAAGAACAATAGTAAAGGGTAAGTAAACCCATGAAAATATGCTCAATATCATTAGTCATTTCAGAAACACAAATCAAAAATCGAAGTGATGTGCCAGCGTATGCTTACTGGGTTAGCCCTGATAAGGAACAATACTACCAAACACGGGCGAGGACGCAGAGCAACCGTTCAACCCAAGGAAACGGAGCCACGGCCACCCAAAGCCCCGTAAGGAACTGTGTGTATAAGCGCAAGGCTGGAAACAACATCAGCGTGCGCAGAATCGCACGTGATGATTACGGTACACGCCTACAGTGGATGCCCCAGGACGACGAAAGGAACAAGCTCCCGAACAGGCAATAAACGGGGATGCGCCTCCCACGCCGCACACTCGGGGACAGAGCCAGACTCAAAAGGCCATGCACTGTGGGAATCCACAGACAGGACACTCGGGAAGAGGCAGAACTGGGCGCAGGACGTACATAATCCTTCGTCACACACACCGCCGTTTTCCCCTAGATGTTTAACAGTTTTAAACAGCAGAATCTGCCTGCAATTACGTGGCCAGCCTGGGAAGAAGGTGAAGGATTTGCACAGGAGAGCCTTTCAACATAAGATCAACAATTATTGTGATAGCTTTCTAATGTATGTAAGCTTCTTAAACTCCCCGCTCCTTTACATACATCCTTCAGCTAGCTGGAATTTACCTTTATTTACGGTAGGATGTCATAACAGATGTCAACTTACTTTGAAGTCCTTCCAGTATCTTCCTCACTCCTGGTATCTGGCACAGCCTCGGGTCCGTGATCTCGGCAGGCTCTAGGGTCTGAAGCAGCACGGACTCGCTATTCCTGTCAAGAAGGGCAGTTTGAGGCAGGTGGCGGTCCCGGGGCCCAGGCCCTCTACCCAGAGGACGATCTCTGTACACGAACTTCACGTCATTCCCCGACACCCCCGCTCAGCTCTGCTCTCCCAGGGCAGCCCCTGATCCCGACCCGGGTACCTCCAGGGTGAAGACTTACAGTTTGAAACACTCTCGTGCATTCTGCAGGGAGAAAAGGAGACAAGGTTACTGTGGGTATCCGAGCCAAACCTCGGGGGAGGAGTCACGCCCATGAAAATATCTTCTAATCATGAAACTCGATTTCCATGTAATTTCTCCAGTTTCATGATGCCAATTCTCAGATATCAAACTTTAACACCAAATAGAAAAAGTTAGACAAATGGCGTGAAGTCATCATTATATTTCCAAGAGAAATATTTCCCATACCTCACCTCAGCCATCTTGTTCAGGACACGCATCATCCCAACTCAGCCCATCTACCTGCTCTCTATGCCCGGGGTGCCGAGGGTTGAGCAGGTGAAGGGGCCTGCTAAGCTGGCGAGGGGGTTAGAGCCAGGTCAGGAAATGCACAAAATTGGCTCACACCTACCTTTGCTTTGGAACTAGCCTGGGCTCTAAATTGAAACCGAAGGGCTTGTGTGTAAGGGGCTTCTCAAATGAGAGCACTGCATTACAAATGTGGGCCCGGCAGAGAGATACAAATAGAGTCTTCAAAAGGTAATAATGTACTTGTTAAAAATGCAATGCAAGTTACTACACAAAGTTTAAAAGATATACAATACTACACAAATAAATATCCCAAGGTTACAACTGATTAAAATGTGTCTTTTTTTTTTTTTTTTTTTTTTTTTTTCAGAGGCAGTCTGAATGCTAATGGGCATGTCTCTGTGTTTCTACATATTCTTTAAAGCCAAACAGAACAAAACACAGTTCTGGATCTTTTTTTTTTTTTTTCCACTTAACCAGGTATCTTGAAGATAATCTTTCCATGCCCACAGAGCTTCTTCATTCCTTTTTCATGGTGGCAGAACATTCTATTGTATAGATGTATCCAATTTGACTAACCAATCATTTACATATTCAGGGACATCTCAATGCAAACTTACTATTAGTGATTTTAAGGGGAACAGCTCTATGATTTTACCATGATCCACAATCATGCTGGTGATTGGAAAATAGCCAAATAGCCTCCACGAATGGTTGAAAAATCAATGAATATCGTGTTCTGGACATGACCCCCAATGAGTACAGCCAACTTCTCACTCCTCAAACACTGGAATGAAGGTTGTGTCTGGACTCTTACCTTGAGCAAATATATGGGAGGTTCCTTACACCTCCTCTCCAGCTCTATGATGGTCACGTGGAAGCCGTAGATCAGCTCGTAGAGCCTGAGCTCACTCTCCTGCAGCTTCCTCATGTTCTCCTTCCCCAGGTCGCTCAGTCTCTGCAGGGGCACCTCCTCGTTACTCCTCACCAACCAGCGATTTCCCCCCTTTGCTGATTCAACCATCTTTTCAAAAACCCGCGTTATTGCCTGCCACCCCAGGAATATACATGATCGGATAAGGCCAGGACATCCCTCTGTGTCAAGTGAGACACCTCAGAAACGATTCTGTGACACACTGCTATTTATGTTGACATGAATGGTGTGTATGTAGTCTGCCTGTTTAGGTAACAACCTGGACCTAAAATGCATCATTGTTTACTGAGAAGTTTTGTTCAAAACATTTCCTATTTCCTTCATCAAATCAAAAATTAAGATTTGAATAAAAAATTATATAGCAATAGGAATGATTAATCAAATCACTGACATCACTTTCCTTTTCATCCTTGCGAAGATGCTCCACATAGACACAAAGGACGTGTCCATGTTTTTTTTAACTGATTTTACAGAGACAGGGAAAGAGAGAAACATCATTTGTTGTTCCACTTAATTATGCATTCATTGGCTTATTCTTCTATGTGCCCTGACCAGAGATTGAACCTACAACCTTAGTATATTGGGATGATTCTGTAACCAACTAAGCTACCCATCCAGAACCCATTTTTTTTCCTTTAAAGAACACAACTAATTGAATATTATATTGTATTACTGATCTCACAACTTGCTTTTTCATTATATGTTCTTGAGGAACATTCCTTATCCATACATGGAGCCTGTTATCTTTTCTAAATGCTAAAGAGCATTCCATTTTATGTACATAAATCTATTTCGTAAGGCCAAGATTGATATAGGTTGTACCTAATCTCTTATTAATAAATGTTATAGTAGCAATAATACCTAATACTTACCTGGTGCACAAAATGTACAAACACTATTTCATTTTACTTTATTGATTGATTTTAGAGAGAGGAAGGGAGAGCAGGGAAGAAAGAAAATTGATTTGTTCTATTTATGCATTAACAGGTTGATTCTTTATTTAAAATGTATTGATGGATTTTACAGAGAAAGAAAGGAAGAGCGGGGAGAAGGAAAGAGAGAAGGAGAAAAGAAGGGAGAGATGGAGTGGGGGATTAAGGAGGGAGGGGGAGGGAGAGAGAGAGACAATTTTTGTTGTTCTGCTTGTAGATGCATTCATTGGTTGATTCTTATATGTGACCTGACTGGGGATCAAACCTACAACCTTAGCATATAGGGGGCAACACTCTAAGCAACTGAGCTACCTGGCCAAGACTGCGAACGCTATTTTAAAATCTTATGTAGGTTCTCTCCCTATCTTCTTCCCTCTCAGGTGTGCATCTCCTACACCCTAAGGGTCTCCCTGAGACCTGCAACCAGGGAGCAGTGGGCAGTGGCAGCTCATCCTAGTCTCACCCCCGAGCCTGTCTCCAAGCCCCCTTTCTTCCGACTTTCCAGTGAGCCAAAGCAGCCCCCCCCGGCTCCTGCTGCTGCTTCTGTCCTAACCCCTTTCTTGTTTCACTGTCCCGAGTCTTATTAATGCACTCTCAAAGTCACCTGGACTTGCATCATGGCATCTTTCCTGCACGAAGTCAAGGACCCCACACAACTCGCCAGCCCAAGGCCAACCTGCTCTTGACTAGTTCCAGGCCGGTAACGGGGACAGTAGCGACTCTGGGGTTGGGGGATGTCGGTCACCAGGCTGCCACTCCAAGAGGGCTTCTGGGGGCTGGCAGATTTCTGATCCTTGGTCTGAGTTTTGGGCTATCATCGGGGTGCGATTCAGCTTTAGAAAACTCACACTTATAATTTGTGTTCTATGTTTTTCCTCAATTAAAAAAGCTTATCTAGATTGTCTTTCTCAATCCTCACATCAGTATTATGAACCAGGAGCCATTACTATCCCCACTTTACAGCTAAGAAAACCAAGCCCAAAGCCACAGAGAGGCTGGTCAAGAGCGGACTCCAGATGGGGACACCAACCTGACTTCGGAGACTACATCTAAACCAGAATGAAATCATTTTCACAGTGTTCCCTTATTCATGTGTCTTTTCACGGGCATGTAAGTGTATTTGCAATAAATTCTCAGAAATGAAATTGCAGGGTGAATGTACACATTCATTTCACAAACACATTGATATCACTAGATGTCTTATCCTGGAGTCGACATGTTCGACTCGGCTTTCTGTCATTCCCCCGAACACCCTAAGGACGACATTTTCAACATCTCACCCGTAATGTTTCCTGGAACTTGCCCTCTAGCTCTGCGACAAACGCCATCTTTTGAGTCGGAGTGGCTTTTCTGAAGTTCAGGTTGAACGTCGGCCCTTGCAGGTTTGAGTCACTCTCTTCAGTCATCAACCGGAATATCATCTTATATTCAGCCTCGATCACTTCTCTGAAGTCCCGCTCCTCTCCCTTCAGCAGATACAGACACGATGGGCTTCAGGTTACACACCACACACTGACCATCAATCTCCTCCAGCTCTAACTTCAATATAAAGGCAAGGAAACAGAGTATGGGGGGAGAACCAAAAGGACAAAATGCAAAGGACCAAGGAAATTTCAGTGTGAAGATCAACCAAGATATCAACACAGACCTACAATGTGAAATGCAGATGAAGGAATGTTAATTGACTTACAGGAATCTACACCTACAGGTTGATTTAAAGAGGAGGAAACCAGAAAAACTGGAAAGAATCACCAGTGACATCTGCTGATGCTTTGGATAATGAGCATGAGAAAAGAGAAATTAATGAGGGATTCCAAGATTTTTATTTTTTTAATCCTCATCTGAGGGTATTTATTTCATTGGTTTTTTAGAGAGGAAAGGAGAGAGAAAAAACATCAACTGGTTGCCTCCCATACACGTCTGGACTGGGGATCGAACTCACAATGTAGGTGTATGCCCAGACCTGGAATCAAATACATAACCTTTAGGTTCTGGGATGATGCTCCAATCAAGCGAGTCTAACTGGCCAGGGTTATTGCAAGAGTTTTAGACTTAAGCAACTAGAAGAACAGAATTGCCAAAACACAGACAGGTAAACTACGGAAGGGATAGATTCCAGAGGTGGGGGAGGAAGAGCTCAGTTTTGGATCTGCTGATTTTCACTAGTCAATTCACCATCCAAGGAGAGGAGCCAAAATAACTCCTATTATCTGGAAGGCAGGGCTGGAGATTTACACTGGGAGTATTCAGCATAGTGATCATTTAATCTCATCACACTTGATGGACTCAAGATTTATCAAGAACCTGAGCACTGAGCCACTCCAAGACCGCCCCGCCCATTCACTGGGCCCTGATTACTGCAACAGCCCCTTTTATAGTTCTGCTCCTGCTCTCGCCCTACCGGTCTGTCCTCTCTTAGGCAGCCAGAGCATTTCTGGGACATCGGAAGTTAGATCACATTTTTCCTCTGTTCAAAACTTTCCAGTGGAACTGCCCTAGAGGATTTGGCCTCCGTACCTCCTGATCTCATTATGTTCCCAGTCTCCACCTTCTTCTTACAACACCTTCCTACTTGTCCTTCCCTGTGTCTAGAACAATCTTTCCAAGACCGCGTGGCTCAATTCCTTGAGTCTTTCCAAATGCCAGTTTCTGAATGACAAGGCACTGACTACTTTATACCAACCTGAACCCCATCACTTCTGCTTTTCAAAATAAAAGTTTTATAGCACTTAACATGAAACAGACAATACTCTGACTTAGGACAGTAAACACACAATACAATATAGACATGATGTATTGTAGAACTGTACACCTGAAATTTACATAATTGTATGAACCAATGTCACCCCAAGAAATTCAATTTAATTCTATTAAATTTATTCAAATAAATTCTATTTAGAAAGATATACCTTTTACTTGTCTTATTTTGTTTACCTACAGTAAAATGGCAGTTGTACAAGAGCAGAATTGCTTGTGTTTTCACGGCTGAATCCCAAGCACCTAGCATATTTTCTGGCAAGCAGTGGGAACCTAGTATTTGTTGGATGTACGGTGCTTGGGCTGAAAAAATTGGGGATCAGTTAAAAAATTCTTTTACAGCCAGGAATTCTCCCCTCTTATCATCTTCGACTGGATGTTTTTCTTTAAAAATTGAAAGAGGGAAGACCCAAAGTCTGGGGTACCTGGCACAAAGTAAGTTAAATACGAAGAGAAGGCTTGAAATCAGAAGTGAAACTTGTGCAGAGAAAATGGCGATCGCGCAGTTTGAATGTTAATTCTCAAATTACCCTTCAAAATGGCTTCAGGGTTTATATGGCCACCGGAAATACATGACCTGTTCATTCTCCCACAGCATTGTTATAAACTGTTATCAACTTTTTTGATCTTTGCCAAGAAGGGTCGCAAATGCTCTCTCACTAACATTTAATTCAACTGATTTGTATTTTCCTTACCATGAGCAAAGTTCAGAATCTTCTTGTATGTTCAAAAGATAACTGCATTCTCTTTTCTGTGAACTCTCATTTCTTTGATCATTTTTCTATTAAGTTTCTAGTCTTTCACTTACCGACTTTTTTAATTGTTGTTCAAGTACAGTTTTTTGCCTTTTACTCCCATCCCAGCCCACCCCCCAACACTCCCTCCCATTTCCAACCCCCCCTGCCCCCGCTTTTGTCCACGTGTCCTTTATACTTGTTCCTGTAAACCCTTCCCCTTCTCTGAAATTCCCTCTCACCGACTTTTAAGCGCTCTTTGTCTGTTAAGAAATTAGCACTTTTGCTACCTATGGATTTCAAATATTTTCTCCTGTTTTGTCATCTGTCTCTTGACTTTATGTTATTTGCTATCCAACATTATAGCTATTTCCCTCCTAAGAATCAAGACAGGCACTGACCTGAATAATCACCATTTTTTCCTGTTCCTCAGTCACCAGGACTTTAGTAGCTTCAAGTTTCTCCTTCAATGCGTACACCAAGTCCCGGAATAACTTCTGCAGAGAAATAGATCACAGAATTCTGGGTAAAGCAATTGCTTTAGAACAGTTAGATCCCCAACCTAAGACAACTGAAAGGACCTACGTTTTCTTACCTTGACCCAGAATGTCTAATTATAGCACTTGCCTAATTTTTTTTTAATTAAACCTGAACCAGAGGAACGGTCTTAGAGGATCAGATTGAGTCTCTGTTCCCCAAATAAATAAGAGGAGGCAGCCACAGTGCCGGACCGCTCCAGGATTTGGAGGAAGCTTACCCTGTAATTCTCAGCAGCCTCCTTTATTCCATACACCGTGTGATTCTTATGGTCCTCGGACAACAAACACTGGCCACACAGGGTGACCTGGTCATCCTCGCAGAACAGCAGTAGCAGTTCCAGGTGTTTCTGGCAGTAGTTCTCTTCTGGGATGTTTCCCTGCAACTCGGGGCTCGGCCACTTAAACATCTTGGCACGGATTCCCAGGGGAAGGCTGGCCCGGTTCTGGTCCCGATGTGGCACACTTCCCTGCACCGAACAGGAGGAGAGTGGCGGAGTTCTAGGGCAGACACGCGGATCAACCTGCGCGCAGCCGCACTAGTGCATATACCAATGGCGGGTCACCATGTGCGCGCCAGCGATCGAGCACTTCCGCTTCCGCACGCCTCGCTTCCGGAAGCGGTCATCAGCGGTTACATCACCATTCTGGATTAAAGGGCTCGTTCGATGGTTCTGAGAAGTTTGAGCCCTTTTCCATTTCCATATAAGGCTTGGGGGAACAAAAGAATAAAAAGGAGCACAGTGCAGGGCACAGTGCCTTGTAATAAGCGTTGGAGGAACTCTCGCAACTAGGGTGAGGCGCGGTCTGGTCGGGTCTAGCTGTTAGGCTTTCTGGGTGCAAATTTAGGGAACCCCTCAATCCTGCAGTGCTTGCAGGAGCCAGAAAAGGGGGCCGCCTTGAGTGTCTCCTGAAATGAGAGGCGGGTGCGTGCCCTGTTTATACATGCGTGTCATAGTTACGGAGGCACGCTCATGCTCCCCTAGATGGACATGCCCCCAATTTCGTGCCTGAAGCCCAACATATGAACCATTCGAAATCTAGCCTTGAAAGGACCTAGGTTAAAAAAAAAATAGGTTAAATGATTCCCAAAATAAGTAGGTGTAATTTTTTTGCCCTGACAATAAAAGAAAACTACATATCCGCATTTTTTTTTTTTTTAGTTTTAGAGGGGACAGGAACGAAAAGAGGGAGAAAAACAACGCGTGGTCGGCTCTCGCGTGCCCCCTACTGGGGACCTGGTCCGCATCCAAGGCATGTGCCCAAATAGGAATTGAATCCGCGACCCTTTGGTTGGCAGGTTGGCACTCGATCCACTGAGCCACACCAGCCAGGGCGCTTTTTTTTTTTTTTTTAATTTTGGTAAGTAAGGAAAGTAGAATGAGAAATCTATAATCTCTGGCCTCCCCGTTTCTAGACAATCCTCTGATTGCTACAGAGTAACAATTCCGCCTTTTCTCTAGAAATATTTTAGTTACATTTTTAAAGTGTATTACCTACTGATTTGGGGAAAATTTTCCCCAATAAAAATTTGCCTTAGTTGATTTGGTTTCCTTATCTAACCCTGTCTTTGGCCATCGTTGGTGGGTGTCATCGTGGGTGACACCATAACGCCAAGTGTTAATATCTCAGAAGCCTCTGTCCTATTTACATCTCTCCTCGTTCCACCTTAGGAACCAGCTGTTTTGACACTATCTTTTGAAACAAACCCACCTGACAGATCTGAGAACTCCCAAACTTCCATTTCTGGACTTACTAGCTTTTCCCTCCTCTCACTCTCCCTTCTGCCCAAATGTGTTTTGCCATCAACTTGATCTCCTGTCCTTTCATTCATTTTTAATTTTGTATTTGATTTTTAGGATATGTAACACATTTTTATAAATCTGAAGTTGATTACTTCTGTATGTATGACTTATTTTTGCTATTTTTTAGGGTACATATAAAAGCAGTTTTGAAAGTGTGGTTACCAAGACTTGATTTCCCTTTTTTCACTGTTGTTGACTTTGAACTCACGGTAGATACAGTTGCCGGTGTCTTAACCATTAGTCAAGCAAGTAGAACCAAACAGTACTGTGGTCATTTCTTGTATTTTTGGAATCTCTACATACTTGCATACTGACAGTTAAAAAAAGAGGCCTGTTGTACTTAATATTCTTATTTCTTAATGAAGTAGAAAAACATGAAATCTCATCCTCTGAGTACAGGGTTTATTTAATATCCTGGATGACAAAATGAAAAATATGCATAAGGCATTTATGCTGCATATGGAAATGAAATGGTTGTCTCAAGAAAGAACATTTTCTTTGATGGTGGGGTGGCAAGCCATACTAGCTGTGTTTTTTCATAGAACATTTTTAGTTGAAGGAGCAAATGAGACAAACTGTAGTTATCCAGATATAATGAGTTAGGAGACATTTCTCAAACACTAAAAAAGTGACCCTGTCATTTCACAGAAACTGAGTATTACTTGCCAATGATAACATTTGAGATTTTAAACAACAATTAGTTTGGAAAAAGTTCTACCCACTATTTGAGTTTTGGAAAACTTGTACTTAACTATTTTAAGCTTGATAGCTTCCCAATACTTAGTCTTTTCTGGTGAAATTGGTGGTGATATTAACGAAATATGTCAACTTTTGAAAAGCTTGCGAATTCAGTGAACCAATATTTTTCAAAAGACCAATGCATAATCATTGTTATACTTATTCAAAGTATAAAACAGACCAATGGGTTTTTATGTAACAGAGAACAAAATGTTCATTGATGGGATTTCAGCATAAAAGATCAATTCTCTATAAAGCTATTAGAATGCTCTCCACTTTTCCAACTCTGTATTTGTGTGAGGACAGATTTTATTCACATACTTCAACTAAAATAACATTGTGAGAGATGGAATATGGGAGGAGATATAATAGCCATGTTCTGAAAAAAAATTAAAGAGATTATCATGTTAAATCATGCCAATTGTTCAGAGAAGATTCTTTATGACAAAGGTGTCAAATTTTTTGCCCACTCAGTAGGTAGGAAATGCTATCTTTATATATTTCCGGTTTGTATTTATTTTACCATGAAGAAAGCTATTATTTTCAAATGCTTAAAAGCCATTTTTCATTTATATTTTCCCTAAACCATATGTTTAAGCCTTTTACCCATTTTCTTCTACCTGGTTCTTGGTTTCTTTTTTTTTAATTTTAAGAGATACTTATACATTGAAATCATCATCCCCCTGTTATGATACAAACTGCAAATATTTTCTCTCTACTTGTAACCTGGCTCTGAATTTGTTCCAGTTCTGTTTTTTACTGCCTGGGGCCTTCAATGCCCTTGTGTAGCTTCCCTTCTCTGGACTCCCCAAACATGCTCTAGACACCCAACTGAAAAAAACTGATTGGTCACAAAAATGAATGGGTTTACAAATTTTGTCCCCATGGCTGGGTTTATTGTATCTGAGCTCTCAGTAGGAGTTAAAGCAGGTAACCAGCAGCCCCTTTGCAGCGTTCTCTTCTCTTTGCTATCAAGGTCCCACGTCAGACATCCCTCCCACTGTACTGATCTGTCTCTCAGCATCCTTTTTCGGCTTCACATCCTTTGGAACTCGTAAGTTTCGGGGTGCTTCATGGGTCAGCTCTAGTCCCTCACTCAAGTTCTACTGTGTCTCCCTAAGCGATCACATTTATTTGCAAAATATAAGTACCACTCTCCAATTTCACACTCTTCTACCTAGACATGGCACTTCCCACTCATTTGCAATTAAATGTCTAAGGGGCACTCAAATTAACATATCTAAAACACTGTTTTGGGTTTTACCCAATACCTTTCTTCCCCAGACACACCTTAAAAGTAGTTCACTAAGAAGCTTAGTTTAAGCTGCCACCATTTCATCAGTTCCACGAGTTGATATTCAGCCCTGCCCCATTCTCTTGTTTAATTCTTCTTATCTCAATACCAAAATCCTATTTTAAAACCGAAATCAGGTTTCTAATAATTATCCTCTGCATTTAATAGAAAGTCCGAGTGGCTGAAGGAGTCTAGATGGTGGGGTCCCCTGCCTCCCATCTAATCTCCCCCAGCACCTTCCCCCTGCATGTGTTGATTCCAGTTATGACAAGTTCATCTGTCCTTTCGGCTGCCTCATCTGGCAATGCCTTTCTCTCGGGTTTTCGTGATTCGCACTGCTTTCTTCCCTTCAGGTCTCAGTTCAGACATCACTCCTCCGGCCTTTCTAGAACTACCCAATTTGAAATACCTCCCCGCCATTCACATTATCTTATTTTCTTTGACTCTAACTGTATTTATCCATGACAAATTTGCTGGTCACTCCGTTTACCAAAAACTAAGTTCCTCAAATATCCTGTCCGTACCTGACATACTAGATGTTCAATTTGCTTTTAAAAATACATTTTAAATCAAAAGAACACGAAGGAAAAATCAGACAAGGTCAGGGAGGAGAGATGGAACATTCTGACAGAAATCACGAGAAAGTTAAGTTGGAGAAAATCTATCTCCCTAGTTAGTATGCTGTTGGGTACTAAGTTCATTCCTACACTTATCTTGTTCCTCCTAATTTTATTTCTTTGCCTTGCTTTCACGCTTATTCATTAATACTATTGCATTGTATATGTACATATTTTAAGGCCTCCATAAATGCTAAGATCAAGTTTAGGTATTCAATAAAACCCATGAGTAAGGAAATGATCACCACGGAAGAGCTTACCTTCGCTTGTAATCTTGAGTATTTCCATGGAGACTGAAGGACTTCTATCACTACAGCTGCTCCCTCAGCCCCTCCTCTCATCATCTGGTAGGAAATCTGTAAAGAGTCAAAGTAGATCCATACAATAAACCTAGGACAGGGGTTATTAAACTTACATAAGCATTAGAATCTTGAGTTTATTAAACAGATTTCTGGGCCCATCCCCAGAGTCTCCGATTTGACAGATCTAGGGTGGAGTCCATTTACATTGTAATGAGCTCCTAGCAAAGGCTGAATGGCTGACCTTGACCAGAACTTCCCCTCTCCGCATAGGTGCGTATTTTCTTGCTCTATCTCCAAGGCCTTATACAGTGCTTACTGTATAGTAGCTCTTTAATAAGCATTTTTTTTAAATGAACCTCATGTAGCCATAAACATTTCATGGGAAGAAATTCTTCTACAAGCCAGTTCCCCTAGAACCTCATTGTGTCCCCCGCTTAGCCATACCATTTTAGCTTAAGCCATTACATACTTTCACTAGAGAATCATGCCCGATTTCATTGTTAGTTTCCACAATATTTGCTGAAGGCAGTTGTCATTGCGTTATTTGTAGATTAAAAAGAAAATCAAGAGTAGGGAATGACTGCCTGACTCAGGATTGTTGCAGAGGTAGGAGGTCAGGGGGCAATGTCAGACAGTCCATCGTTGACCTCTGTGGGAAAGAAATCTGTGCAGCCTCCCGAATTTTAGAATTCTATACCTGGAAGGATTTTAATGTATCAGTTCTCTGCTAATCGGCCTACACTGGTTTATTTACTGTTGTTATTATTTATTTATTTATTTTACTACAGACAGGACAATCAGAAAATTCGACTTGCCATGTGACCTTCTGAAACTTGGTCCCACCTTATGGAATCTTAAGTACATCTTTTCCCCTTATCTGAAACCACATTCCCTCTTCTAAATCCTGTCTCCCTCAAATAGTTTAAATTCCTGTCTGTGCATTCCTCCCCTCCTTGGGCAGGGAGCCTTCTCTTCTACCCAAGGTTTTTTTTACATCGAATCCTCCTTTCTCTTCTAAGACTCACTGCAACTTTTTTTAAAATTTTATTTTAATCATTGTTCAACTACAGTTTTCTCCCTTTTACTCCCATTCCAGCCCACCCACCCAACCATCCCCACTTCCCTCCCATTACCAGCCTCACCCTAGCTTTGTCCATGTGTCCTTTGAATTTATTCCTGTAAACTCTTCCCGTTGTCCCCTGAACTTCCCTCTTCTCTCCCCTCTGGTTACTGTCAGCCTGTACCCTATTTCAGTGTCTTTGGTTATATTTTGCTTGTTTCTTTGTTTTGGTTGTTTAGGTAGCTGTTAAAGGTGAGATCATTTGGTATTTGTCTTTCACTGCCTGCCTAGTTTCGCTTAGCGTAATGCTTTCCAGCTCCATCCATGCTGTTTTAAAGGGTAGGAGCAACTGACTTCTATAACGACTTTGTCAATTATTCAAGTCATTTATTCTCACCATCCTGAGCTTTCCGAATTCCTCTGATTTCATTTTGACAGGGAAGCTTCATAATCTTTGAATTGAAGGGTAAAACATTCAGCAAAATTTTAATAAAATATCAAGCAAAATTCTCCTATCTTGGATTCTCTTAAAGCCCATCTTAGATTTTAAGAAAATAAATTATTAATTATGGAAGACTAAATCTTTTAACTTAAGATAATTCTAGAAATGGCACTATATAGTGTGCTAAGCTCATTTTTAGCACTGTCTCAATATTTCCCACAATCCTGTGAGGTTTGTGTATCGTGATACATTTTACAGCTGATAAAGATGATGATTTAGAGGTTAAGTTAGTTGACCCAGAACACTCAGAAGAGAAAATTACAGATCTGGGATTTGAATCACAGCCAAATTCCATGACACATCCTTATTTCTATTAGATGTTAACCAAATATTTTGCCAACTTATAAAAAAATGCCTCAAGTTTGCATTATAATTTATCATGAGATACTTTTATAAGCCTAGAGAGCAATAACCTCATAGGGAGCACAGATCACTTTAGTGTTAGATTTTACATAGGAAAGCTCTCGATTAAAAATGCCTAAAGAAATGTTTTGTTTTGTTTTTCTTCCCCTACTGTCAAAGAACAAAATTATCAATGAATTGTGGTTGCCACGATGTATGTCATGAACTTTCACTAGTTCTATCAAGTTTGTTAGCCACAGGTCTCCCAGAGGGACCTCAGGCAGCATCAGCCCAGCTTCTGGGTGGAGTGGGCGTGACTGGTGCCACGTGAGGTTATATTTGCTACTTCTGGACTTGTTCTGCTCCAGGGAACCACCGCTTCATCCCATTGCACAAAGCAGTGGTGGGGTGTATCTCTGACCAGCCACATTGCTATTGTCCTTCAGCAGGGACCAGGTCCTCTCTGGCTCATTTTTCTCAAGGGTGTTCCCTTGGAAGCAGGGGCTTGGTTTTCATTGGCTTACTCCCTACAATTTTAAGAGGCTTAGAAGCCTCTAAGTTCAACTGTTGTCTTGCTCCAAGCATTTATATTTAAGAATAAACATTAATGGCACTTCAGTGATAGCGCAACTGTTCTTTTGTTGTTGTAACAATAGATCAATGCTTATGTAAATCCAACCTATTTTTGGTTAGTTTGTTTCACACTTTCTAAAGGAGATAATTTTCCTAGGTAAGAACTCAATGAAAGAAAAGAGGTCACTTTCACTTCACTTTTTCCAACACTGAGACGAGAGCTCTTTGAACAGTAAGGGGCTGGCGTTAGTTGGGAGCAGTTCTGACTCTGAGAAAATGAAGTTCAGAGTCGGAACTGAACTTCAGGTGAGTGCACACCCTAGACAGCACCTCAGTGTTAGCGTCGTGAAACCCCGAGCAGAGGAACCAGCCATGGAATGCTGGGCCTTTGACTGCAGAATTGTAAATTCATAAGTGGATGCGGTTTTAAGCTGCTAAATTTGTGGTAATTTGTTATGCAGCATTAAAAAACTATTACAGCCCTGGCTGGCGTAGCTCAGTGGATTGAGTGTGGGCTGAGAACCAAAGGGTCACAGGTTCAATTCCCAGTCAGGGCACATGCCTGGGTTGCAGGCCATGACCCCCAGCAACTGCACATTGATGTTTCTCTCTCTCTCTTTCTCCCTCCCTTCCCTCTCTAAAAATAATAAATAAAAGCTTTAAAAAAAAACTATTACAGAGACTTCAGTGAACTGTCATTTGGTGACTGAGGAAAGAAACAAATAAGGTTAGAGATGAGTTCTTCTGGCAATTTCTGCTTCTTATGTTAAATAGAGAGACTAGGTCAATAATTCTGTTGTAACAAATAGTTTTGTTAAATCTGAATTATAGTCTCAAAGAAACTTAGCTTTGACAGAATTTAACCTACACAAAAAATGCTCAGTTGGGATTTTTTTCATGACAAAATAAAAGGATATAATTTCTACTTTCTGTAGAAAAGAACAACACCCAGTCCCTGAATCAAAACATCATTAGAGAATATAATGTATTTCTTATTTTCTAAACAGTGACCTGAATGCCTTAACATGTCCAGGAAGATGGGTGTGAATTGCTATTGATTTCAGCAGCTTTTTCTCTGACTAGATCCTGTAAAAATATCTCTTACAGAAGTCTCCTGTAATATTGAGAGATTCTTGCATTATAATTTTGTTTTCAGTCTAACTTCTCACCCATTTATACAGATTCTCTAATGTTAATCACTGACTGGGCGATTCCACGCTGGCTGAAATCAGTGGCGTGTCCCATTCTCAGTTTTATGAGGACTAGTAACTAATACACATCCTTACCCATGGGTGTCTGTTCTAAGAGGTGAAATATTTCTTCAAAAGGAGACGTACAAAGAATCACAGCATACACATAAATAGTTGAAGTTCCCATCCAGGCATTTGCTTATCCAACAACTTTGAGATTCATCTCCACACACATGGAATTGTTAGAATACAATGGAGGTAAAAAACAAAAAACAAAAACAAAAACTTTTTTCTACTGTCATGGGGTAGTTTTTCTAGCCTGCATGTTGCTATGTCAGTTTAGTGAATCGCTACCGGAATTAAAGAATAAAGACTCAGTACCTTTTTCATGGTAAAGTTAAGTATGTTTCAGAAGCTATGTGTCCCAAATTGTGTCAAAGTCTGTTTCTTCCAGGGGGTCATTGTCAAGAGTCTGAAAACCACCAACAGAAGGAATGTCAAGTCTGATGCAAGAGACAGATGATAAAAAAAAAGAAGAGATAAATAACAACACTAAGACCATGAAGGCGGGTTACAAAGGCTATGAGGATAGTATCAGAGGGGAGGAGCTTAGCTGTCCAGTAATAACACACTGGGAACACTTCCTTGAGGGAGCTCAAGGCAGGCAGGGAGTGGGGGGGGGGGGAGGCATGGGAAAAGCAAAGACACCCTTCACCCTCTGAGGTGTATCTGAGACTCATGTCTAAGGTAATCATTGTTGCATAAACAGCTAAATGCAAGTTCAATTTCTTCTTTAAAATCACTGGTGATTTAAAGGGAAAGCTATTATCAAGTATAGAACAACACAACTTTTGCTTTCTTCCCATCACCTAGATGGGCTTTGTTTCCTTCTTTCTAAACATTTACATGCATCAGCGGCTCAGATGGTGATTCCATGGCTCCAGTGTGGGCCTTCCCATGTACCGTGGGGTGTGGGTAGGGGATGCCCGAAGGGAACTGTTTTGGATGTTTTATATGTATAAAAATAACTCAAATATGTCTTTGGATTTTTTGGTTTAGTTTTGTTATATAATTCTAGCAAACTTTACCACTCATGTCTAGTTTACCACCAAATGGGTTTGCCGCCCATTTATAAAGCTAAATCATTTCATGTAGTCAGGCTATAGTTGTCAGTTTTAATATAGTCAATATCTTCCAATACTTCAATTGTTTTATTAAAAGAAACTCTCTCTATATAATTCCTATGACAAATTAAGCTTATAAAATAGTGAAATTGAAGTTCTTAAATACTACAATTCTTTTCCTATATTTGGATCTCTACTTTGAATCACAAATCTAAATCAGTGACTTAAATGGTGTGAATTATAAAGTAAAAATTATTTCTAGTCGAAATGGGGCCATTGGGGCTCCCAAGCCTCCCTGGTGATGGGTCTGGGATGAAAAGGGGATTTAGATATGTACCGGTTTGAAGACCCCAGGGGTAAAGGAAAGGCTGATGGGGAACGCAACCGTGGAATTTGGAAAGGGAAAGTGATCTCGCTGTGAAGGTTCTGTTGGCCTTCTCCGTGGTAAACACCATGAGACCCGTGTTCTCGAGACAGCAAACATCTTACCCATGAAGAAACCTGTGATCTATCACACAGAACCCCTCCAGTTTTCCTTGGTGCATCACATGCTCTCGTCCTGAAGTCCGCTATGGGAGGATTTTGCGATCCGAGCCATCATCCCCGGCTGCAGGATACACCTGGATCTCCGCCCTGGTAAATGTCCTTCTGCATGATGCAGGTGCTGCCACTGGGCCTTTCCTCCCAACTTCGTGGGAGGCTTAGACGTGTGTTCACACCCAACTGCAAACGGTTAGTTTAAATGGTGTGAACAGACGGAACATGTCAGCTGTCCCACAGAACCTGGTAGACCTGAGGCAACCACTGTCCTTTTCTGGGTGGCAGAGAAAGTCTAAGGAAAAAAAAAAAATCACTCATTTTAACCTGTTCTTTTGCAAGACCAGAGATTTGTCTTCAACCACCCAGTCACTTTGTTTCTTCCTCCCAGTCACTCAAAGCTATCTTTTTAATGACCATTCTTACCCCATTGAGAAGTGCCTGGGACTTTAAGTCTTCTACCTTATACCTCTCTCCTCATCTTCTTCTCCACCTATGCTCAAGCCAGAGACTCTTGTTTCTAACTAACCAGAGGAAGACAGGTGGTTTTGGGAAGAGGCAGGTGAAATTTCATCAAAGGACCAGCCTGCAGCTGCCCTGGCACCCAGTCTTTGAGGGGTAGTTTTGTTCATAAAAATCACGGCTCTGAAACTCTGTTGCATTATCTGAAGAGCTGTAACCATTTTGATGCCCAAACCTGTGCCTTCCAAACTTTAGAGAACATCAGAATCACCTGGAGGGGCCATAGGCTTCGGGTATGTAACACTGCAGGTGATTACCCACATGCAACTGGAAGGGTGTTCAGGGATACCTAAACGGCAACAGATGTGAAACCTCAATGTCCTAGCCCAGCTTGTGACCCCAACATAGGCTCTATGTCCCCAGTTGCTTGTCCAGCAAGGACTGTGGTCTTTTGGGGTGCTCTTTCCCAGGTATTCCTTGTTGTTTCAGTTGTGATCCCAGCAATATCGCCTGGCCCCAGTGTTAGTGCCACAGCTCCCTAAGGCATGGAGCTGTTAGTTTCTATACTTGCAACAATTTCCTCCAAGGACATTTGCACAGTACCTGGTTAATCAGCACGAATTCCTGTAACCAGTGACTTCCCTGAGACCCTCATTCTTCAGGGCTCTCTCCAACTGTATTGGCAACCTAGGCCAACAGCTATTTTCTTAGGTCTTTGCACCTCAAGAGCGGAGGAAAGCCTAGCGTAGTGAAGAGGGCACCGATTTGTTTTTCTTAAGAGGTTTCTACTGGCTTGTTTTAAAAGCCATGCCATAAAGTTACTTAACTGGAAGTGGGTCTCTCCTGACCTTAACGTCTGCAGCTGCAAACAACACAGGAACAAGAGAGGGGCGCCACCTGGCCGCATCCGGCACCGATTGCCATCGGATGGTCAGGAGAGGGGGACACACAGCCCACCCCATCCACCTTCAGTGCTTGACTTGACTTGGCTGGGTCCCTCGCACAACCAGCAAACCTGATTTTGGTCACAGTTGTGAGCTCCTCGAGTGTAATGTCTGTGGCTCGTTCAGGCCCGTGGGAATGTCAGCATGGCGGTGGGTAGTAGCATGGCCACCTCTGGGGATCTAGGGTGAGTTCAGAACTAGAGTTTGTTTTCCCATCTCTAGGTGGGGCTCAAACTAAGGTAGTTAGTTTGGGGGCTGTTGGGAGGACTCAATTATATTGGGTTGGCCAAAAAGTCCGCTTCGTTTTTTCCATAAATAAAAGACACATTTCTCACCACCACCAACAATTTGATTGATTTGGATATTTTGAGTGTGTCGGCTATCTCCCACCTGCTGTGACATTCTTGTTCTCAGTTAATGTCTCAATTTGATCACTATCAACTTCAACTGGTCTACCTGACTGTGGACCATTGTCCAGTGAGGAATCTCCAGCATGAAACTTCACAAATACTTTTGACACATTTGATCAGTCATGGCACCTTCTCCATACACTGCACAAATCTTTTTTTTTTATTTTTACCTTTCTTGAAATAATAAAGTATGATATGCCAAGATGTGGCATATTTTCTTCTATCTTCAATATTCAAATGACTACACAAAATCCACCCATTTTGATTTTTTTTCAAATGCATGCTGATAGGACAGCTGTTTCACAATACAATCTATTGAAATGATTTCAGATGAAGTCAAAGACAACTGAGAGCCATTACAGCCATCTTATAGGAAAAGAACCAAGCGAACTCTGTGGCCAACCCAATGTGGAAAGTGTTGAGAATGGTGCTTGGCTCACAGCCAGAGCTCTCTGTCCATACCAGCTAGTCTCATGCTGTTCTCCCTAATGATACTGGAGCATGATGACAGATAGTCTCATGAAGAAGGGTTCAGATTTCCTCGAGAAAAGAAAAAAAGCAGCCCTCCTCATTCAAAAGATGAGGCAACATGCGCATCTGTGTCTGTACCTATAAAATACCAGTCTAACATAGAGTGATAATTTGTTTTTCTAGTCTACTGGGTATACTACATCACCTAGAATAGAAAGATGTTTAATAATTCCTGCAGAATTAAGTGATAGGTGTCTCAAAGGGTGTCATGTGATAGAAGCAAGGCACAAAACAAGTAACCTTTTTCACTCTCAAGTACTTTTTGGAAATCTAGCATATCCTTACCTCCATAAAATCCTATTCACATGGTAGTAACTCAAGTTGTTTTTTTCTGCAATAAACTCAAATCTTATGCCCCACATCAGAAAGGAAGGAAAGAAGTTAGACTGTTAACTCTTTTTAGGAGTTTGTGCTAAATTCAGAGTATGCTTTTTCTATTCTCATTCGTCAATATTTATTTCAACAGCTTCTAAAAAGTTTTCTCTTTAGGTTCCCCAACTCTTACTTTCCTTGGGCTTTTCTTTTGAATCTCCTTAACAGAAAAGTACATAAAGCATCCAGCATAAATCCCAGAACAAGCACATTTTCAACAGTCAACTTTTCTTAAAGCAAAGGGATGAAACATGAAGGGGTCATTCTCCAGAAAAACCAACAAACACCTCACCTCAAAGTCTCAAGATGTGTAAGTTGCTAAAGTTCCGGAAGGGAACACTCGACCCCAACTTTGGCAACTCGGTGGGAGTGTCTGTGTTACAACATCTGATGGAGTCTACAGATTGATAATGCCTGGACCCTCTCCCGCATGATCTGGCCTCCAGGTGTTGCTGGTCAGACCAACCAGCTACCTATAAAAAATAATAAAGATGGGTATTTCCAAGTTGAATTGGTCTTTTGATATTTCTGAGATAAAAAGGATGTTACAATCTAGAACTTTTTTGTTGCTGTAATGTTTGACCCGTTGTCAGATCATATACATTATTCTTCAAATATTTCAACAGTTTTCCCACTTCTGAAAAGTAGCTGTTCCTTCATTTGAAATGCGCCTGAAAGTTCAGATCAAATACCACTTCTCCCACGTTTTCCCTGAAAGAATGAAACGTTCCCTCCACGACAATTCCAAAACAGTAATACATTTACATTCAACCACTTTTAAAAAATTAAATGTTTTCGATGACACCTAACATTATTTTTTGTTTACATTCGATATTATTTTTGCATCAGTTTCAGGTGCGTAGCATAGTACCATTCTTAAAGTGTGCATGTATTCATGTTTTGAAGCTTGTCTTTCTGCCCTTGTATGTTGTGCTTGCATCACTGAGCTCATTGCTCAGTGATGAGAGAGGCTCAATAACCATTAGTTTAATAAATAAATGTGTTAAGTCACAAAAGCATTTTTTAAAAATTTATTATATTACAGCTGAAACTAATCATCTGAGACGTTTTGTGTGTGTGTTTTTTACCCTTCCACCTGAACAAAATTACCTCACTACTTGGTTTACTGTAAGTCCCACCTCACATTTCTTTGCTCCTACCCCATTATTTCTTTACTGGAAAATGCTGAAAACCTGCTAAAAAGGTTTAAAAAACTATAACTTTTATACAATAATTTATACAATGAAGAAGTAAAAGTGATTCCTTCCCATGCTCTGATCCCTCTACATGAAACTGCCATTAGGGGTGTTATCTTTAACACTTTTTCTTTCATTCTTCTTTAAAATTTTACTTTCTTGTGGTAAGATCACTTAATGTGAGATCTACCCTCTTAAGGAAAATTTAAGTTTATGATACAGTGTTGTCACCTGTAGGCACAATGCTGTCCAGGAGCTCTGTAGAACCCACTCATCTGGCACAACGAAGACTCCATGCTTCTCGACTAGACACTCCCCATTTCCTGCTCATCCTGTCCCTGTCTTCCTTCTGATTCTATGACTTTGATGATTTTAGATGCCTCACATAAATGGAGCATGTGGTATCTGTCCTGTCACTAGCTTATTTCACTTAGTATAATGTTCCCAAGGTTTGTCCATGTTGTTGCATATGGTGAGACTTCCATCTATTTAAAGGCCCAATATAATTTCATTATGTGAATATACCACATTTTCTTTATCCATCAGTGGACATTTGGGTTGTTTTCATATATTAGCTATTCTGAATAGTGGTACAATTAACATTGAAATGCAATATCTCTTCAAGATGCTCATTCCATTTCTTTGGATAATATTCAGATGTGGGATTGCTGGGTCAGATGGTAGTTCTATTTTTTTAAGAGTTTACTTATTTATATTTAGAGATGGGGAAGGGAGGGAGAAAGAGAGGGAGAGAAACTTCAGTGTGCAAGAGAAACATCAATTAGTTGCTTGTTGCATGCCCCCAACTGGGGACCTGACCCACAGCCCAGGCATGTGCCTGACTGGGAATCGAACAGGTGACTTTTCAGTTTGCAGGCCAGTACTCAATTGATTGAGCCATACCAGCCAGGACTATGTTTTAAAATTTTTTAAAGATTTTATTTATTTACTTTTAGAGAGGGAAGGGAGGGAGAAAGAGAGAAAGAGAGAAACATCAATGCGTGGTTGCTGGGGGCTGTGGCCTGCAACCCAGGCATGTGCCCTGACTGGGAATCGAACCTGTGATGCTTTGGTTTGCACCCCATGCTCAATCCACTGAGCTATGCCAGCCAGGGATGTTTTACATTTTTATAAGAATCCCCATAATTTATCCATGGTGGCTTCACCATTTTGCATTTTCACCATCACTATACAAGGGATCCACTTTCTCCACATCTTTACCAACACTTTTGTGTTTGTTTGTTTTTTAAGTCATAGCCATACTGACAGGTGTGAGGTGCCATGTCATTCCATGTCATGTGGTTTTGATTTGCATTTCCCTGATGATTAGCAACATTGAGCATTATTTCACATTACTGTTGGTCTATGTGTGTTTTTTTCCTGGAGAAATGTCTATTCATGTCCATGTTTTAATTGAGTTATTGGTGGGGTTTTCTTGCCATTAAGTTGTAATCGTCCCCCATATATTTTAGAAATTGACCACTTACTTGATAGAAGATTTGAAAATATTTTCTCCCATTTCATAAGTTGTCTTTTCACTCTGTCGGTTGTTTCCTTTTCAATGCAGAAGCTTTATTGTTTGATGCCTGCCGGCTTGTCTATCTTTGCTTTTGTTGTCTGTTCTTTTGGTGTCGTTGCCATGAGATTCCATAGTTTTTATATGCCTTTGTGTATACACATGCATTACCAACATCTATAGCATAAACTCATTTGTCTGAGAAAAGTACATACATATATAACATAATTTTTATTATTTATACTTAAACTATTTGGAGAAATAAATATATGAGGTCTGTCTAGAAAGCATCCAGCCATGCAATATGAAAAATAGAGACATTTATTGAAGATACAAGATACAAGAAACATTGTACATATGACAATGACACCTCAGTCCCCTTCAAAGTGGACACCTTGGGACCTCACACAGTTCTCCCAATCACCATCAGCTGCCCTGTCATATTTTCCTGAATCTCATCGACAGTCTGAAATCTCTTCCCTTTCAAAGGTGATTTTAGTTTTGGGAAAAGCCAGAAATCACAGGGTGCCACATCTGGGCTGTAGGAGGGCTGAGTCCCCTGGGTGATTTGATGTCTTGCCAAAAAACTCTGCATGAGTGGGCATGTTGTTGTGATGAAGCTACCAATCACCAATTGCCAATAGCTGAGGCCTTCTGAATCATCCAATAGCTTCCACAGAGGAACATTCAAGCTTAACGCAAAATTTGATGCAGATTCATGTTCTACTTGCTCAGTCATTTTCAATGTGATGGCCACACAGTACACATGCTCACTCAGTGGCACCTACCACCCACACTGACTAGTACAGTGAAGTCATTATTGTTCACGCATGTGCATTTCAGTCCACTCTTCTTGATGGCCAGGTTACATTGATGTTACGCCAACCATTCTCGTTATGCTAACAATTAGACTTTCTCTGGACAGACCTTGTATATTTTCCCCTTAATATCAAATAATGGATATTATATTTTGTCAGTGAATATAAATAGATCTGTTAATTTAGAGTGTAGGGCACTCGTGGAAGATCGCTTCATAATGTAAGGTTAGGTATTTGAAACATTTGTTCCAAATTCTCTTTCCGGAATTGCAGTTTTAAAAACTTTAGTTGATTAGTTATTTTTTTTTGCTGCTTTGAAGTCTTTAATTTTTAATTATTTAAATTGATTAATATTTTTACAGTGGTGTCCAAGCTCTGAATCCTGCTTTAAAAAGCCTTCCATAAGCAGTACCTTTTAAATCCCTCCTGGGTGGCCCAAATCTCCTCTTCTGATGTGCATCATTCTTTGTATACAATAATTTGCCACGTGTTTAACAAAGATGGTCTTTACTTGCTAAAAAGTTGTGAGATGATCTAGAACAAAAACACACACAAATAAATACATAAATAGGGCAAAAATAATACAAAGGAAAATAATATGAGTAGAAATTCATAACCAGAGTAGGGAAAGGAAAATGCACACACACACACACACACACACACACCTGGAATACACATTGGTATAAGCTGTTAGGTGGAGATCCAACTATTTTTTTTCCAGATGGCTATCCTACTTGTCCTAAACCGTTTGTTGGATAATCTATCTTTTCCACACCAATGTGAAATGACAGACGTGTTTTTAAAACTAGGCTCTCAAGCAAGATTTTTAAAAGGTTTTTCTTTTCTTTGTGCTCCAAACCTAATTGCATGTGGGTGAGAGTGATGACTGTGGACCTCTTGGGGAATCCCTATTATCACCTCCTCAGGAGGAGACAGGTAAAGAGGCAGCCATCTGAGTTGTTGATCTCAGAAACCATGTCTGGCAGTGCAGAACCTTGAGGGTCAGTGGAATGTATTTTGGGATATCTGGCGCACTCTATAATTTTCTTTACCCATGAAGTAAGCTTCGTCAATGTGGTCAGAGAGACGATAAAGAAGTCTGCATTCCCAATAGTGCATGTAGCCAGTGATTTTTAGGTACCTGTCACACATCACACCATAATGACAGCTGTCCAATTTCCTTCTGAAAGCCCATGAGCAATACTTACTTCGTTGAGATAACTGGAAATATTCACCCCCTCACAAACGAGTGAGATGCAGGGGAGCGTGTTGGCAAAAGAGAATTACTGGGAGATAAGAGAGCCCGTTTCCAAGCCCTGACTTGCCTCCCATAGTAAGCAAGTATTCAGAGGTGACCTCAGTGTATTCGAGTCTCAGATTTCTTCGTCATATGTGGAAGGTACTCAGACTATGTAATCTCTCGGTTTCCAGCCACATAAAAGACTGTAGTTTCATAATATTTTTATGTGTTTATTTATAATAGGGTGAAGCCCTTCCTATCTGTAAAGAATTCTTGTTGCCAATGAGTAAGGTATGGTTATTGTGTTAAGGAATCTCTGAAAGGAGTTTATTTGGAACGGGGAGGTGGGATGGAACAGATCAATATGACTTCAACTTAGAATGTGCTAGTCTCCTCATTCCAAATTGGAACGCAGGCTCTGTGTTGTACCATAATTGTACTGAACTTGGTCTAATGAACCTGGTCAATGTCAAAGACTCCTGGGTTCATGTTGGAACAACACACTGAACATAGATGGTTGTTCATATTTTCCAGTGAAGGCAGTTGGTGGTGTTGAACATTATTTTTTGCAAGACCATTTCTTAAAACTAACTTCTAATATTTTAAAGCTGCCCAAGTTACTAGCTTAGAAGCTATCTAAGCAATAGAGGTTGCATGGGCCCAAAATGATGCCGCCTTTCTTCCTATTTAAACTAGTATAACTCTTAGATTGGATTGTTTCTTTTTCTTAGTATAAATTCTCATCCTAGTAATTCACAAATCAATACAAAGCACATGCGATTAAAACATTTGAAATTAATGCCTTCAGAAAAATGGATTTTACCTAGGAAAAAGGAAGGTGGAGTCTTTTGAGGCCAGGGAACACCTTTTTACGAAAGTTCAAGATAAGAAGACACCCGGCATCCTCTTGGAGATGAATAAAGAAGGCTCGATTGAACCATGAAAATCAACAATTAGTGGAATAATGTGGGTGATGGAAACACACGGGAGGTTTCTAAGCTGGAGAGTGACCCGTGGCCACATAACAATAGAAATAAGGTATGATGAACCCAGTGGGTGGAAGTGGTTAGATTCTGAGGAAGAGCTAAGTTCCCACTTTCTGGCATAGAGTTGCAGAGGGCAGGCCAAAAGAAGAATTGAATCATGAGCACATGGCATTGTGAATGTGTTACAGGGTGCAGCCAAGAGGGGGGCCCCAAATAGGCATTTGAAATGGGGTCCAGAACTTAAGGTGTCCAGGAGATTTTAAGATGTCTCCATCCCCCACCCCAGGGTGTGGGTTGGGGGAAGGGACAAATGGAGCAGGGCCATTGAGAGCTGTTTTGCATAGCAACAGCCTTGCAGCTAAGCTCTGGCGTGGTCATTTAACATATCTATAGCCTTTGGCTGGTTGCATAGATAGGTTAAGTAGCTGTGATCAGCTCTAAGACAGGGGAATGGAAGTAACTTCCCCACCCAGAAATAACTTCCCCACCTGGATGTAACTGGGGGGGTGGGTCCCCTGAGTTACAGCGCCTGTGTGGGAGCTCAGAGAGGATTGGCTCCAGGACATGGGGCCACGCCTGCCCAGACTCATGATGGCAGCCCAGTAGAGCTGGAAGGATACGAGTTCTGGCATGTGAAGCCGAGTGTGGGAGGAGTCGGAAATGAGGCTGCAGAGGAAGATTGGCCGCGGGGATTTAAAACCCGGACTTGGCGGCCGTTGAGGAGGGAGAACCGTGCTGCTTTAGGAAGGAGAGCCATGTGTAGCCCTGAGAGAGGGAGAACCATGCTGCTTTAAGGAAGAGAACCATGCACAGCCCTGAGGAGAGAACCACGCGTCTTTATCAGAGTGAAGACTCCCGCAGCCCTTAGGAGAGGACCACGTGGCCTGGTAGAGTGGGGACCCACCCCCCCCCGCAGCTTTAGAAGGGGGAACCACCACCTGGTTTTAGCAGAGATCCCAGTGACTCAGCGGAGGGTGCTGGGAACCCAGGGAGGTCTCCCAGTCGAGAGGGGGTACTAACTGGGAAGAACCAGGGACTGCCTAAGCCATGGACTTCTATTTCCTTTCCTGAGATACGGTACTCTGGACTGGGCAAAGGGGGAAGGAAGGAAGGACTGTGTGTTTGTGGGTGTTTTAAGGGACTTTGGGATTTTGGTGAAGACATTAGGCTACTACTTTAAGTCTGTATGGCATTAAATAAACATTTTCTTTGCTTTTCATGAATCTCTGGCACTGAGAGATGTCTTTCCTCTGGCGGCGGACATAACGGACCCGGGGCCTTCTTTCAATTAATAGCATGTCATCCCAGGCCCCCCTTGTTGTGTGTTCTGTAACAAACGTACAGAAACTGGCACTAATCTCAGTGGTCACTGTACACAGTCTCCATGCTATCCATTTATTTTGTCATAGGTCTAGAAATAATGTCTGCACATTTAATTTCTGTCTAGTAAGATCTAATAGGGGTTTAAAAGGGCCTAGTCTAGACATTTTCAAAGAGTGAAAATAAGTGAGCAAAACTCTATTTATACTAAAATATAATTTTTTCTCTCCACTCCATAGTGTAATTGCCTCTTGAGGCAACTTCCAACAAGGATGTTTTAAATGCTTTCTGTGATGGTGGAAAGGTGAGTACCATGGTCTTGAGGGAAGAGCAATAAACATGACTGGCGATCCATTGTACATCTAAAGTCGGGGAGTACTTCAGTGGGATTATTCTAATTTTACTCGGGTAAACAAAATGAAAAGACACAGTACCTGATAGAGCAAAGAACTTTTAGACTTGTCAAGCCCTGAAAAGACCCTACTGATGGAAGGAATAGATATCACAGTTTTTTTTCCCTCAGTTTCTAAACTGGATTCCATGAGTGGGTTTTTCCAAAAGATTTGGACCATATGTTCAATTCAGATATTATTAGAGATCCATGATTTAAATTTCTATAGTGGCTTATATGAAATTACCCAACCTTCCCATCTAAGATCAATCTGTTTAAATGGTTTTATGGGGCTGTTAATATGTAATGACGAACTCTCAAAATGAGGACTCTGTTAGGAGTAAGTACCCCCAGTTCCAGCGTGTGGCTTACACAGTGAGAGATCCCTTGAAAGTCTAGGGTTGAGGATGAGCCAGTGCACAGGAGTTCCACATTGAGTCATAATTGGCTTTGTGTTGGGAGGGTATATGTCAACTGGTGAGATCAGGCACAGAGGAGAGGAAGAGTTTCTTGTACTAACAGCGTAGCAACTGATCTTAGCCAAAACAATCGAATCTTGAGAGGAATTTGCTAATTCCAGAACAGGCATGACCTTGCTCTGATGTCCTTCCTAGAGAAAATGTCTATGGCAGATTTGATAGAGAATCTCAGGGAAGAGCTGACCTGTTTCATCTGCTTGGATTACTTCACCAACCCGGTGACCACCGAATGTGGGCACAGCTTTTGTCTGTTGTGTCTCCTGAGGAGCTGGGAGGAGCACAGCACTCCGTTGTCTTGTCCCGAGTGCTGGAGGACCTTGGAGGTCCCCCACTTCCAGCCCAATGAGCGTCTGGGGAGGCTGGCTGGCATCGGCAAGCAACTCAGATCCCAGGTGCTACAGAGTGAGGACCAGCAAGGGCCCTGCGGGAGAATTCTGGCAGCCGCTGCGGTGTTCCCTGGTGATGTGCAGGATCTAAACACCTTCTCGACCCCGGGTCACGGCATAATCGGAGTGTATGTCTCGAGTGAGGCTGAGGGGCATCACAAAGTAAGTATATGGCTGCTCGATATAACTCTCAGAACACTGTCCATGTCCATCACTTAACTCCCATAACCTGGTCTGTTGGTGACCACCTAGGGTGCTGATCTCCAGGCACAGTCCGCATGCCTGGCCTGCATCCTGCTTTACTCGTTCTCTTAGTGGCCCAGTCATCCTCTTGTCTTTGGTCCTCAAGACCATTTACGACCTGGTATGCTGCTTATTTGCCACGAGTGTTTGTTTCTTTGCAGGGGAAACTCCAGGAAGTCCTAAATCTTTTGAGTAAAAAGAAAAGGGAAACTCAGGTTGTATTAACCCACGAGAAGGAGAGAGTGAAATTGTGTAAGGTCAGTAACTGTGCTTTTGCATTTTGTACGTGATTCTGGGAGGAGGGAGTTCTAAAGGGATACTTACTGAAACGCCAGGGGAAAAAAGATGAAAGAGTGTGCGGTCATCTTGCTCTGGCCTCCCTGTCTCTGCTTGTGTGCCTGGGGACCTCAAGGCTCGGCCCGATTCCCCCGTCCCCAGGCCGGCTTTTCATGTCCCCCTTGGGCACATGTATAACTCAGAGGCCACCTCTATTTAAGCTCTTATTATAATTGTTTCAAATACAATTTATATGTATGTAACATGACATGGAAATTAATAAAAAATATTTCAAATGCTTTGGGAACCCTCTCCCCCATAAAAGAGTACAAATGCAGAAAAATAAAATAAAATAAAGAGAAAGGGAAATAAAGGCCAAATAGTAGTTTGGATTAGTACACCCGAACAAATGCTCATGGGCTCTCACAGCTTTGGATGTGAGCTGTCCAGCAAAGCAAAGACCTGAATGTTTAGATATTTAAAAAATACACGTATATCTGATTCTCCCAGGAAACTCTGAGCCTTCAATGGGAGTATTCATGATGTACATGTCTATTGCTAATATGTGATCCAATGCCTACCTTTATTGAAAAGATATTTGCTGAATAAATGAACATACTTTTTCATAATTTTGTCCTTATTTTTTATTGCTTTGTATTTTATAACGGTACTGATCACCCCCTGGCATATATTTTTTTATTTATTTTTGTTTTTCTCCCCACTAGAATGACAGCCTTCAGAGAATAGAAATGTTGGTTTTCCTTACTACTATGCCTATATCACACATACACATAAAATATCAAATTAGGAAATTACAGACCCAGCCAGTCAACAGAATAGATGTGTTATGTGTCAAGTTTCAAGAGCCGCCCCAGGGGAACTTTAGGACTTTGTAAGGGTGAGAAATGGCATTCTGTTACTAACCTCATTGTATTGTTGTGTGGGTGTCATGGCAGGAAGAGACAAAAAATTGTAAAGAGGTTGTTGTGTCAGAATACGCCAAAATGCACCAGTTCTTGAAGGAGGAGGAGCAGCTGCACTTCCAGTTACTGGACAAGGAGGAAAGACAGAACCTGAAGAAGCTCAGGGACAACGAGATCAAGCTGACCCAGCAAATAAGGGGCCTCGGCAAGATGATGGGTCAGATACAGTCCATGTGTGAGAGCTCGATCGGAGCATCCTTTGAGGTAAGAATATCGGGACAATGACTGGAGCATGTGTAGTAACACATATTTCAAGTCATACAAAATGATTTTTCTTTATTTACTTAAAAAACCCAGTTTTGGTCCAAAAGTAGTTTTCCTAAAGAATTAATGTTCTGTAAAGTGTTGAAGAGGCAGAGAGGAAAAACAGATGGTACCCACGCTAACCCAGCTTGACAGTGACTCCCGTCTCCTCTGTGCCTGCCTCGCCGCAACCTCAGCTTTGCCGAGTACTGCAAGTGTAGTGAGTGTGGGCTACGGGCCAGGCACAGTAAACATCTTCACCGAGGCCCGATGAAGTTAAATACTATTATGGGATGTACTATAGGTGACTGTCATCTACAAAATGGGTTTATAGCAGCTCTCGTTTAAACACTCAGACCTAGGTCGGTTAGGTAGTTTGCCTTTCAAATAGCTAGTGGCTGGGAGAACCCAGGTATCTGTGCTCTGAGCGCACATTCCTCTCCATCTCCGCTCTGCCGTGGTCCTGGGCTGCTGCTGCATTCCCAGACCCTCTCAAACATCGGCTGTGTGAGCCAAGCCCAGCTTCGGATCTCTGTCCTGGACTGGCTCCTCCAAAGGCTGCGAGGTCATGTCATGCTTTCCCCACAACCCGCTCCTGCTGCACACAGGTTCAGTCTCAGCGAGCACTGACCACTTTCCTATAATGGTCTCCGACTCCCCAAAACACTGCATGATGAAGCCAATCGTCTGGCCCCTTTGTCAGCCACAGGTTCTCTTGATAAGTGGTGATAAGAGAAAGAAAAGAACAAAGTCATCTCCAGTCTTTTGAGAAGTATCTCATGTTCCCAAGAACTCACCCCTAGAGGAAGCAGGGGATATTTTTTCCTACCATATGCTCTTCCATGCAAGGGGTCCTAGAGCCATGGGAAGCAGTTCTGAGACATTTGCAGAGGCCTATATCCAACATGGATTCAGCCTTCACTAGCAGTCAACATGCACAAACACTAACCTTCTTTCTTTTATGCCCTTAGGAGGTGAAAGAAGCGCTGGAAAGGTAGGTTTCCATCACGTGTGCAGTAGTGTCCAATGCAGGGATGCGGTGCCGATGACGTAGGCTGGGGGTGGAGTGGGGATGAGAGGTTCCTTGTGGCTGGGACAAAATGGGCTGGCCTCTCAACCCGGAGCGGGTCATGTGGTCTATGCAGAGGAAACGGAGTGACCGCCTTCTCTCTCGCAGGAGTGAGCCGCTCCTGCTTCAGTGTCCAGAGACCGCCACCACGGAGCTGAGCCTGTGCCACGTCACCGGAATGCGGGAGATGCTAAAGAAATTCAGCAGTAAGTCAGCCTGGTTTATCCAACCTCCGGTGCTTTCCAGAACTCACATCAGTGTACTTCAAGGGATGCAAAACTAAGGCCTTTGGCAGCTTCTAACAGAATAGCCAGCGGCTGGGTGCCCGTCTGTCAGTGAAGGAAGGCACCCTGAGCCAGCAGGGGGCACCAGGGGGGTGGGGCCACAGGCATCCTCTGTGCTGGGGCAGACAGAAGCCGTGAGATGGGACTGGGGTCTGCTTGGCTTTGCTTCCTAAGGAGTCCTGGTCGTCCCTTTGTTTTCATTGCTCTGTGTTGTCAGTCTCACCCCCGGGCATGTTTGCAGGTGCACACCTCCTCAGGGGTCTTTGCATTCCCACCTCTGTCTTTGCTGAGATAAACGCTAATGAACTTAAATTCCAGTGAGAGAACCTTCAAAGAACTGTCTTTCTAGAATACTCCAGATGTTAAGGCTGGCTAAGAACAGGAGAGGTCAGCATTAGTTCTCAACTTTTATCTCGACAATCTGACTTTCAGAGGGAGGCCTAACCAACTTGGTATTTGATAAGTTTCTGCTTTGTGCCTGGTGCTGTGCTGTCGGGCTCTGAGGACACTTAGCCGGACAAGGCTTGCCTTTGCTCTTGTAGACCTTTCGGTGAAATTGAGGAGATGGACAGTAATCACAGATATTTAGTGATGATTGGAATTTGATCTATCAATGAAAGTATACATTGTGTGATAAAGCAACCTAATCTTGTCTGGAGAGTCAGTGAAAGTTGGAGGCCTGTTCTGTGACATCCTTTCTAGAGAGTGACAGAGGGGTCTCTCACTCCTTTATCCAAGGGTCACGGCAGCTTGCACTAACTCCTATGAAGCTGCCGGTAAGCATGACTTAATTAAAAATGCTGATTAGGAATCGCTATTCCAGCACTCGGTAACTCTGAAATCTTGGTCCAGCTTCCTCACCTTTACACACCCAAGTTTTCTCTTTCATAAAAATAGAAAAACAATAATACTTGCTATGATTAAGTGGGATAATGTACAGAAGATGCTTGACTCCCCAGTAGAAGTTCAGTAAAATGATAACTGCCTATATTTCCCCCCCAAGCAAATTGAAGAATCAGAACCAGCTTCGGGTGAAGCAAGTACAAATGACAAAGGGTGGATAATGATTACTTGCCACCCAACGGTCTTTTGTTTTCTTTTAGAAATTTACTCTCCATTTAAGAAAAGAAGGGCTCAGAGATTCTTTTTGAAAAACAAAAATCCCCACCATGCCCACCTAAATTATATTGAAAAAAAAATAGGACTGAATACTGAGACTTTAATTTACATTGCACACACATGGAGGCGCAGGCGATCGAGAATGCCAATGAGAATTCATTCTTTTCTCCTCCTGCAGCGGACGTAACTCTGGACCCGGCCACAGCCAACGCCTACCTCGTCTTGTCCGAGGACCTGAAAAGTGTCCGATACGGAGGGGTCCGACAGGAGCTGCCCGACAACCCGGAGAGATTCGACCAGTCTGTCACCGTGCTGGGAGCTCAGAGCTTCACCTGTGGGAGACACTACTGGGAGGTGGAAGTAGGGAGCAAGACGGAGTGGGAGGTGGGCATCTGTAAGGACTCCGTGAGCAGGAAGGGAAACCTGCCAAAGCCCCCGGGGGACCTCTTCTCACTGATAGGCTTAAAAATTGGAGATGATTATAGCCTTTGGGTCTCATCACCGTTAAAGGGGCAACACGTCAGAGAGCCCGTGAGTAAGGTGGGCGTGTTCTTAGACTACGAGTCCGGACACATAGCGTTCTACAACGTGACAGATGAGTCTCTCATCTACAGCTTCCCTCCAGGCTCTTTCCAAGGGCCTCTTAAACCGATATTTTCCCCTTGCCTCCCGAATGAAGGCACAAACACAGGCCCCCTTACCATCTGCTCATTGGATGGCTGTGTCCGAAGGAGATGCCCCTTAGCCCTCACTAAGGATGAGGTCTAAGACCAACAGATGACTAGTAATTAAGGTGATAAATGTATGGACAGCATTAATAGCAGGTGATCTAAAAGTAAAGTCCCCCCAAAGAGTTTCTACTTGCTTGAATAGCCCTCACTGAACAGCCAAATTGGACAATCAACTTCTAATACCAAATAGGAGAAAGCTGATTATATCTTGTATCTTTAAGAAAATTTATCATTTAGACCATCCATGTATGTGCTGATCGCTAAAAATGTAGAGTTAGAACTAGGCCCTGTTACTCCAAATCCCACTGTTGTAGGCCAGTTTTATAAATATATGTCATTTTTTCAAGTGTTTTTATTTATTTGACTTCAAAAATCTGCCGTTTGAACGTGCCTTTGTTCCGTGTCTGCAGCTCTGCACACTGAGGCAATGCTAGCCTCCAGGGGCTGGGCGCACGGGTTCTCCTTCCCAGGGTGGAGGAGGAGGACTCGAGGAGCAGCTGTCTCTGCAGAGTCACTTTTCTTTCTGTCCTGTGGAGCCTGGGACATACGTACTCAGGGAATTTCAGAATGGCTGCAAGTCTGTGTATGAAAGTCACTCATGTTCCCATAATCACAGGAAGCTGAAACCTCCGTTTCTGCTATGTTCAAAGGTGACAGAGATAAGTCTCTGCTCAATAAAACTATCAAGGGGATGGGTCCCACATGACCCCATTAAGTTATATATAAGGTTATTGTCTGTGCTTTGCTGTTTGCTATGAGCAGAAGCCTTTAAAAGTTATTGATTTTGGGGGGTGACATTGGTTAATAAAATTATACAGGTTTCATGTGTACATGACACATTTTTTAAATTTACTTATTAGTTATTTATATTTATTTTTGTTTATTTTTCTTGCTGAATTCCTTCACCTTTTTCATCCAGCTTTCACCCATACCCTCAGCTACAATTAGTCTGTTTTCTCTCTCTGAGTCTGTCTCTATGCTGTTCATTTGTTTATATTGTTCAGTAGATTCCACAAAGGAGCAAAACCATATGGTATTTGTCTTTCTTTGACTGGCTTATTTCACTTAGCGTAAAACTATCCAGGTCTATGCATGCTGCCACAAAAGGTGAAATTTTCTTCTTTTTAAAGACAGTAGTATTCCATTGAATACTCATAAAAAAAGTTTTTGTAATCCACTCATCTACTGATGGACCCTTGGACTGGCTATTGTAAATAACAGTTCAAAGAGCATAAGGGTGTATGTGTGTGTGTGTGTGTGTGATACATTATATATACGTTATATATATGGGTGTAGATACATGATATATATCATATATATATATATTTTTTCAAATTAGTGTTTTGGGTTTCTTTGGATATATTCCTAGAAGTGGAATTGCTGGGTCATCGGGCAGTTCTATTAATTTTTGGAGGTAAATCCATACCACTTTCTAGAGCAGCTGCATCAATCTGCATTCTACCAACAGTGCACAAGGGTCCCCTTCTCCCACATCCTCACCAACACTTGTTGTTGATTTGTTGGTGATAGCCATTCTGACAGGTGTGGGGTGATATCTCGTGGTTTTAATTCTCATTTCTCTGACCATTAGTACCACTGAACACCAGGCACTGCCCTCTTCCGCTCTTTGCATTTTACCCCACACCACGGAAGACCAATCACGTACTCTTTAGATAATTTGTTGCTCTGTTTCCCTTTTTTAAATTGTATTAAATTTAAATTCTTAATATATTACCTCAAAACGCTAAGAAACAAATCATAAACAGCAAACACCAAGCATATTTAGAATATATCTTCCTCAATCCCAAATCATTTTTTTTTAATTTGGTAAATGAATATAAAACTTTAGTGTGCATTACACTTCATTGTAATGCAATCTAAGCGAAAGTTTAGATTTTCTTTGTCTCAGTGAGGGTGATATCGGCAAGGAAACCAGCCTATTTTTTCCCTTGGGCGAGTTACCCCGAGTGGGTCCATTATCCACAACGGGCCCACCACTGACCGAGTATGGCAGGCGGGGTGCGGGGGATGTTGAATCTACGCTATCCGTGCTCTTCTGAGCTTGCATAAGCAACCATGAAAATGTTGGCAAGAAAAATTTCATTCCAGCTTTCTAGATATAAACCTGAAGTCAAGCAATGCAGTGGTGAGGTGGGGAGCGAGATTGAATGGAGTGAAAAACTGAGAATTTCACTCACTGATTTGGAAAGTTTATCCCCTTGCTCTGTTCAAGGGTCTGGGTCTCTCTGTCCCAGCTTTTAGACATTTGAGGAAAACATTTTCTTGAATTTGAATGATGTGTTCCACGTGGAACCTTCCACCATTATCCTATTAACTCCTCCCCTTGCCACACCTCTGTCTTCCACTCTTTCCTGAGTGGACAGTTTCCCCAGGAAGTAACAAGTCACAAGTAGCCTCCTGTAGTGGACATTACCAAAACGAAATCTGGAGTCACAGCCATTTCCTTCTCTGCCTCTCCTCGGTTTTCTAGAGGAGAGTGGATGTAGCTAGACCTTATCTAGAGGACATCAAGAGTGATCTCTCACACAAGATCCCAGCTTGATTACTTTTTTAAATTGTCTTTGTCCATCTTAGAGTGCCTTAAATATAAAACATTATACATATGTTTCTGTGAAATCCGGTTTACCAATAAAACTCCCTTAGCTCTTCAAATGAGGTCTTTGTCTGACCTGCTCTAATTATCGCATCTCCCCATGGTATAACTTTGATCTATGATCCTTCAATAGTATTGATTACTTAATATTTTTTCAAGCTCTGGCTGGTGTGGCTCAGTGGATTGAGTGCCTGCCTGTGAACTGAAAGGTCACTGGTTTGATTCCCAGTCACAGCACATGCCTGGGTTGCAGGCCAGGACCCCAGTAAGGGGTGTGCAAGAGGCAACTGATCAATGTATCTTCTGCACATCTATATTTCTCTCCCTCTTTCTCCCTCCTCCTCTTTCTAAAAATAAATATATAAAATATTTTTTAGAAAGATTATGTTTTCAAGGCTCTCTTACACTAATTCAGCACATTCAAGAATGTGTCCCATCCCCCTTTCTGTAGTCTTGGATTTCTTCCTTGGTGGGTGGGAACAAAATAATTATAGGCCATAGTAGGAAAATAGAAGACTGCTGAAATGTGCAAAGAACAAAATAAAAATGGAATGTAACCTCACTACACAGAGCTAATCAGTGTTATGTTTCGGTGTGTATTTTTTCAATGTGTTTTTCTTGTTGTATATATTTTTTATTTCCTGTATATGTATTTTAAAAATTAATTACATTGTGAACATTCTTATCATTGGGCATTTCTTGAAAATATGACTTTTTAAATCCCTAAATATATAAATATGTGCCTTCTAAGAGTTAGTACCTTTTGTTAAATTATATTTATCATATCAAAAATGCATATTCAATAAGTGCTATTACTAATATTTAATAGTTAATACTAAAAATGTCTCAATTAGGCTTGCAATGTTCTTTTTTATTAAATTTACTGGTGTGACATTGCTTGATAAAATTATATAAGTTTCAGGGGTAGATTCTAATACATTGTCCGTATTGTGTGTTTACCACCCTAAGTCAAGTCAAGCTTGTAATGTTCCTTCGTTTTCCAGCATCCAGGGAGAATATAGGATCATGCAGGAAACGTAATTGTCTTGGAAAATATAATTTTAATGGGAGCAACATTTTATTTTATGAGTGCCCCTAATGTATTTAATGATTTCCCTATGGTGAGCCACGGAGATTGTTCCCCGTTTGTAGCTGTTGTAAACGACGCTGTGATGAACGCACATGAAGATAAACTTCGGGGGCGCTCGTAACAGCAGCTCCTCGAGTCTGTCTCCCGCAGGCAGGGCGGCTGCCTCGGATCCTGCTGGCCCGTGTTCGCAAGCTGTGCATCCGACAGCAGTGTCAGGGGCACCGCGGGGGGCCAGAGGTTTAGCTCCCGGCCTCTCCACGCCGCAGATGCAGATGCGGAGCACAGCTCTGAGACCAGCGAAAGAGCTCCTCTCCCTCTGCCCTGCAGTCTTGCCAGAAGCGCTGCATTCACTCCGCGGGAACCTGCCCAGGGAGGAATGGAGAGTATTGCTTGGGCTTTGAAATCAAACAATCCTTGGTTTGAACACTTAACTTCATCAAATAATTTTTTTCAACTTTCACAAGTTGTTTCAACTCTCAGGGCCTTAGTTTCCTGGTCTCCAAAAATGTGAGTAATGCCTACTTGTGAGGATTAGGTGAGATCACAGAGAAGCAGGGAATCTGTGGCACCCTCCCCTCCCCTCCCCTCCCCTCCCCTCCCCTCCCCTCCCCTCCCCTCCCCTCCCCTCCCCTCCCCTCCCCTCCCCTCCCCTCCCCTCCCCTCCCCTCCCCAGAGACTGGGATTTGCAATTCGTTAGGGGCTCCGCAAAGCCACAGAAAGCTTGTGAAGACACAGGCAACAAAATCTCTGAAATTCTTCCAAAGTAGGTGTTACTATCTTAGGGGAAAAGTGTTAACACAAAGTTTAGTTAGAGAACGAGAAAAACCTCTGTGGATCATTTTTTTTACCTTTCATGGAAGTCCTTCCGACCTTCACACTCGTGAGCAGCTCATTACCTGATAAAAAATAAAGTAGGAAACAAATAACAGTAAAAAGACTCTCCCAGAGGGGCAGTCTCCTTTCCGTTCTTGGCCATCTCTCACCACTGCCTGGGCTCCAGGACAAGGCGTGGACTGCAGTGTCACCAGCTCTGCTAGCGCTTGAGGTGCTATCCGCGCAGGAATGGCGATGCAGCTTTGTTTAACCTCTGTGTCTCCGTCGTGGTGCTCAAGTACACTGGGGGCCCTGAGATGTCCCATCAGCCTCTGGGTGGGGATTGGGGTGGTCACCACCAGCTGTGAACCTCTTTCTCCTTTTTGTGCCTTCTAAATCATATTAGATGTGTGCCATGACTCAAGAAAGGCCGGAAAGCCCTGACCCCCCACACCCACCAAAGATGAGCTATCTATCATCTATCTATTCTATCTATCTATCTATCTATCTGATATATTACTTGCTTACCTGGATGTCCTATAGTAGCTTTCTTATTGACAACTAGCAGGAAAAAACAAATGTTGTGGGCCTAAAGCTTATACAAATGAGGAGAATCATCTTTTAAAAATAATTTTTTTAATTACTAATTTTTTTAAAAATTTGATTTTAGAGAAAGGGGGAGAGAAAAAAAAGAGATCAGTCTGTTGTTCCACTTGTTTATGCATTCATTGGTTGATTCTTGTGTGGGATTGATCCTGCAACATTGGCATATCAGGATAACACTCTAACCAACTGAGCTACCTAGCCAGGGCCAAAAAATAACAAATTTTAACATTGGGTCAGGATCTTAAAGGGTCTCAAAGACATCAAGGGCCTGAAACTTATGTTTAACTAGTTTCGTGGTTATCTGCCCCTGGGTTATCCAGATGCAAGATGAGGTGCCCGGGCAGTAAAGCCAGACCTCTAGGTTCGAATCCTGGCTCCACCACTAACTAACCGCACAGCGCTGGGCAAGGCGCCCAATCTCCATGTGTCTCACTTCCTTCGTAGGTAAAACATCGTTGAAACCGTATCTTCCTCATGGGTTCTTGCAGCAAATGACATAATACTTGCACTTAGAACACCACCTAATTTAAGGGGCACCTACTCAACAGATAATTCTTAACAGTTCCTTTCAAAGCTTTAGAAACTACACTAGCGGGACCCTGCATTTTTAAGCACTGCCTTCTGTGGCTCCGTTTCCCACAGTGCTCACTGTGGCCTTACATGGAGTTCAGAATACCACCTCCCGTACTCTAGTTCCTGCCCTCATGTGCGGGCTTCCTTCCTTGATGAAAACTCTGCCACCGGTTCTGCCATTGCCTCAGAGCACATTGCAGGTCCTTTCGAGTCCTAATTGAAACCCTCGCTCCTAATTTCTTAGGAAGTTTTCTAAAAATTCTTGAGCATTTCAAACATTGCCTTTTATTTGGCTCACTGACTCTTTTTCTTCCTTTCTTCCTTTTGCATACACCCTGAAGAACTGTTACACTCAGTTAACACTTCATTAGACACTTTATTAGACATTTTATAGAGCAACCATTAACTGTTGTGTCTTTTGAAGTTTGACGTGTTGGAGACGTTTGCTAAAGCAGTCATCCAAACTTCCATCCAGCCTTCTCACCCCCTCTCCTTCACTGGGGTGTGGCCTTAGCCTGCTCCTGCCCTCCGCTCCCCTTACAAAGAGCTGTGTGCCGCAGCCCACTGGACTAGGACTGGTTCAAGTGGAATGGATGCATCTTTTCTTACCTGGGGTTTGGGGACATCATGCTGATGGCTGCAAATGGGCTACAGTGGGAGCGTGTACATCAACCAGTCTGCAAACATTGCAAGTCCAGTCTTTGCCCTGGAGAAACCTAGTTGTTGAACAATCATCAGCATTTCATCTTGTAAAATTCCTACACATTTCGTCCTCTCTGGTGTCTGCTTCCGGGCATACCCAGATTAACATAAAAGGGGAGAGGAGAAAACATCATGTCCGTTTTGGGCATGTTGAGACAGTGGATAGAAACCTTGAGACCCTCAAAGATCATCAGAATAAAATTGCTTCCCTCAATAGAATTATCATCAGATATGCCTAAGTCATTGCCCTCAGGAACTAAAGCTTAGGGTATTTGCTTTTAGCAGAAATGGTTCCAAAGACTGAGGGAGCACACCTTCTCTTGCTTGGTGGTCTCTCATCCTTTCCAAATCAGGCCTAGCTTCTGGGCTCCTGGTCTACACATTGTTTTTCACTGCGATGGGAATCATTATTTTTTCCCTTAAACTGTATTTCCTACTTTCCTCACTTCATTTATCAACATAAGCCAAACTTTTCTCAATTTTTCCTATAGTTCTGATTTTTTTACTACTTCTTTGCTGCTCTTGAAAATCTCCAAGATTTTTTTTTAAAGCGAATCTGTACAAGGCAATTCTGAAATGTGCTTTCCTTTTTTCTTAAATGTTTCACAACTTAATACAAAATTGTGTATCTATGTATCTATCTATTGCCCAAATCTTTCCCTTACTGTTTCTGGCCCTTTAACTCTTTCTTTTCTTTCTTTCTTTTTTTTAATTGTTGCTCAAGTACAATTTTCTGCCTTTAACTCTTTCTTAATTCCTGCAGTCTGGATAGCACTGGGCAACACATCAGTTCGCAAAGCTTGGCTTGTGAGCAATGGTTGCAGATGCTCTTCCTCCTCTGAAGCCTCTGTTTTTATTTTTAAAGTTTTTTTTTAAGGTTTTATTTATTTATTTTTAGAGAGGGAAGGGAGAGAGAGAGAGACAGAGAGAGAGAGAGAGAGAGAGGGAGAGAGAGAGAGAGGGAGAGAGAGAGAGAAACATCAATGTGTGGTTGCTGGGGGTTATGGCCTGCAACCCAGGAATGTACCCTGGCTGGGAATCGAACCTGGGACACTTTAGTTCCCAGCCCGCGCTCAATCCACTGAGCTACAAGAGCCAGGGCTTGTTTTTATTTTTAGACCAGGATGTCCTGGAAATTGCTCTACTTGGGCTCCTTTCCCTTTGCTCCTCCCTTGAGTCTTTTTCTCAGACCCTGTGACTCACTAACTGCTCCTAACAAGTGTGCGTGTCTCTTAAGGGGTGGTTAGCTTCTTTCCTAAAACCTATGTATACGAGGTAAAAATCAGAGTCTTTTGGCAAGTTATCTGATCCTTCCATTTACTATATCTCCCCTTCTCCAGCTTATTCTGTTCGTTTTTTATTAGTTCCCTGAGACTTGAGCATATTTGGGAGGAAGACCATACATTCCTCCAGCTCCTGAGCTGATAAAAAAATCTTGTTGGAGTGCCTGCCTTTTCTCCACATATCCTCTTAGCTTTGTTTCATAGGGTGGATATTACAGACATCTTAAGCCATCTGCCAAGGATGGAGGATGCAGGGGATGAAAGTCCCCTCCAGTTCTTGGAAAATAAGTTCAAAGAGTCTGCATTATCTGTCTTATGCCGCTTAACAAGGCCATGTAAACATGTTTGAAAATGCCTAATTATGCATTTAAATTTACTTTCTGTTAAAGAGTAAATACAGATCCCGACCCATGGATTGCCTCTCTCTGCCTCTCCCAAACTAACACCACCATTTGGGGTTGTCTTTAAGGTCTGATGGTAACATCCTCTGGCACCGTTTGGTTTTGTCTGTAGAACAGCACTTGTATTGTGCATGGAAAGGGAAGGTGGTAAAAGTAAAATTTGCCTAAGCCAATGAAAGCTGTGTGCTTTTCCAGTATTGGAGCGATGTTTAACCTTGGGCGGTGCCATCCACTTCTTTGCCATGACATTTCTGCCTGTTTATTAGTAGAGAGAAGTATTGTTCTGAGTCAGGGAGCCAATGCTTTTAATTGGTGTTTAAAGTGCTTTATAGCATATGCTTTGCAAGCTAATTTAGAATGAGAATTGATGCAGTGAAATTCAGCTTTGAGTGCCACCTTTTATGGTCAAAAGTTGGCTGCCCTTCAAGACTCATCTTCGGTATACATGTGTACACAGATAGCCGAAAAGAGCAAGCTTCCTCATCTAGCAAAGAATCCCATCCAGCAGATGGGCTGCTCTTGACCCATCACTGACTTGTACATTGTTTTCTTCTGTCCTTAGCAGGATAATTGCTTTGAGGAAAGAAGTGCGTCGACATACAACGGTAATAGTAATGATTATGAAAGCAAATCCTTATAGCACTCAGTCTTCGTTTAGGGCTGTTCTAAATGCTTAAGCACGCTTACTCATTTTATCCTCATAAAAATCCAGAGAGGCAGTCACCATGATCACCTCCTATTTCCTGGCGAGGAAACAAAGTACTGAGAGGCCGAGTAACTTGACCAGGTTCACTGAACCAGTAAGTAATGGAGACAAAACTTGAACCTTGGTGGTCTGGCCCAAGCGCTCAATTTTGGACTATTATTTTAATTACAGAATAAAATATATCCCTCACATACGGAAGGCACAGAGCTGTACTTGTTAACTCTGCAGGAGTTGGACAAATCGTTTAATTATTTCCTGATTAGCACTAGATACAGGGAAGAGGCTAAGAAGGTGTGGAAGACACAGGGTCTACTTCATAGCACTTGAACTACTCTGCTGCTAGAATCAGATGTCCTGTCACGTACCTCTCCTCACCTCTACTGACTTTACCTTTCACTTCATGGCCAACATCTTGGCTCTGCCCTTGGGGTCAGATCCTTACCCTTTCTCTGGAACTTGGCCCCTGGGGACGGTAGACTGGCTTTTTACCCCAACGCATGACCATCTCGGCTTCGTGCTTAGATCAGCAAGTCCCCCGAGATGCTGAGCCCCTGCTTTCAACCCGCTTTGATGGATCTATGAGGTCAAGGCAAAGAGAACACCTCTGACCCGCAGGATTTTCTATGCATATGTATTTTCTCTGTAATAAGGTTATGTTCTTTTGAATAAAGTACCCCAGGTGGCAAACAATTTCTCACATTTATTAAACATTTATTATTGCCCATGTACTGTGCAAATATTCATATGACTATTAAAAGTTTAAAGACGTTGCCTGAATGCACAGCTGTCGAAGGGAAGAACTAGACACGTATCTAGCTCTACTTGCTCCTGGGACTATTTTTCAGCTACTGGGCTTTATTATTCTTCAATAGAAATTAGTCAGGTGAAGGAGCCAGTTTGTTTCATTGAGTCCTTGAGTCTGAGTGACACTGTGGCCCATGAATGTGGAAAGAACAGCAAACCCCTTGGCTGTTAGGGACAGAAAATGAGTTCTTCTCACCAGCTGGGGCTGAAGGAAGGCTTTTAAAAGCAATTATCATGTACATAATAACTGAACTTGTAAGATAACATCATTGTATTCTGATAAATCCTGGAGATCAAGAAGAACATAGGGTCATGTATTAAGATTTAGAAGAAATCCTTGGTTTAAAGAAGTAGTAGAAGTAGTTTAAAGTAGTAGGAGGAGGATACAAGAGTCTCACATAAGCATCTATTGAAAGAGCCTTTGAATCAAAACAAGTCATGGAAATACTGGGGCCACTGTACTATTTTATTTCATTACATTCATTCATAAATAATTTATAAGAGAAAAAATTGCAGGAGGGAAAGAATAAGATGTTACAATAGACTTGAATTTTCTTTCTCCCCATGTTTGAGTTCCCTTCTTCTCTTTCTCCATTCTGTATTTGGTTGACTAACTGAGATGAAAAAAGGTGTTTAATTTCAGGGGGCACAACATATAAGATCTTAAAATGACAACGAAATTTAGCCATAAAAGAGAAAATCATGAGCTAAGTTGAGCTTGCCCTCCACATATATTTGTAATGTCTACACTAAAGTTCTTAACAAAGAAAGAAATTGGGAAAAAACCTTTTTATTTTAGAGCCATTTTATGTTCATAACAAAGTTAGTGGAAAGTACAGTGGTTTCACATTTAACCCATATGTAAGCCCATGCCCACTCATACACAGCCTGCCTGGCTACCAGCATGCCCCACTGGAAAGACACATTTCTTATAACTGGTTAACACACATTGACACATTATGGTCACCCAACGTTCACTGTTTACAACAGGGTTCACTCTTTGTGTTGCAGAGTCTATGGGTTTTGCAAATGTGTAAAACCCATGGTTTCCCAGTTCTAAAACTTCTCTGTACTCTGCTCATTCATGTCTCCCTCCCTTCTTAAATCCTGGCAACCACTTACCTTTTTACTGTTCCCATAGTTTTTGCCTTTCCCAGAAAGTCATGTATTTGGAGTCATATAGTATATAGCTGGAAGGTTTTGGACCAAAAATTTGGTGGAACTTCCCTTTATGCTACAATCGACTGCTGCCTTCCCTGCAGTTTATCCTGCATCTCTCTGTGACATGTTCACACCCTCTTCTCCATTTAGCCTTTAATGTAGGAGAATGGCTTCTATTTCTCACCATATGTTTAGTAATACTCAAAGATAACTGACGACAGAAAACGACTTGGAATTACTAGCTTGATAAAACACCGTCCTTTGGTATTCTTCCTTCAGAAGGGTCAGATCAGAATGCTCATATAAAAATGCAGTCAGTTTTGCTGTACACTTGCTTTGAAAATGCAAATTTGTTCCTACACAATGGGTGTATCAGGGAATCATTTGAGTGCAACAGGAATCTCATGTTTGCTTGTGTATGATTTCAACCATGAGAAACACTAGGTGGACAGAAAATGGCATTCAACTGAGCCTAGCAACCCAAGAATGCACAGCCCCTCCCCTCCCCATTGCAAACACTCACCCACTGTCTCAGTTCTCTGCTTGTGTTAAGAGCCACACTTGTTCACATTTGCACATCTCAAGTAATGTAATTTGTCATTACAATTTTCACATGATTTCCTTCCTGTCCCGTGTCTCCTGGTTACCCTCTGGTCACTAGTTCACAACAGCTCACGAGTTTCCATCCTTCTGATGCCTGTACCCAGAAGCAAATTCAGGCCTTTTTCACTGCAAAGTATCATATTTATTGTAGCATTTATGTCGTTCTCAGCCATTTAACAAGTATAAAACTGTGCTCCTATATTTATTTGGTCCCATTTTTTAGTGTGTCACTGAGAAAGGTTTTGAGTGCTAAGTTCATAAACCCACAAGCCCTGTGGTTTTTATCGCACGATTTTGCATAATGCGGTGATTTTTAGGAATACATATGTAGCATCCTAGCAGAACTGACTGCATGTGACAGGATGTTAAAATCAAACTCCTTCTCTGTAGGATTTCACTGGCGAACGAGATCATCTATGTGTCAACCTTGATTTTCTTATGTTAAACTGGCGAAGGCGTTGGAAAACACAGCTCTTTCATTTACTCTTGTTTCCGGTGAACTAGCGCTACAGTCAAAGCAGTTGGAGGCTTATTTGAAAACTGGAGGCTTTCTTTGGAAAGAGTAACCTGTGTACTCAGGATCTCAGATCCCCTCTCTCTGGGAGGAGGATGGAGCTCGCTTCTCACTAACCTCATGCCCCGTGAAAGGGACTCCAGGCCACCGAAACCGCTGAATGCGCATCCACAGAGTACGTGGTTACACAATGGAGTGATGACAATGCACCATCTGAAATACACTGATTGACACTCACTTTTGCATATCCTGCCACAAGTGCCTAAAATAACTATTCGGTGGGGTGCCCTTGGGCATGAGAAGTAACAGAGAGGATGGCCCAGAGGAGTGTGGACAAGACATAAGATGGAAACAGAGATCAGAAAGGAGAAAGGGACATTCATGGGCCACACAATGATGTTTCAGTCAATGACGGGCTGCACATGTGACTGTGGTCCCATAAGATTATAACGGAGCAGAAAAGTTCCAATCACCTGGTGATGTCATAGCTACGTGATGTCACAGTACCATGCGTTTTACTAAGTGTTTGGGGTGATGCTTGTGTATACAAATTTTTGGCACTGCCAGTCATATGAAAATGTAGTACACACAATTATGTGTGGTACATAATACTAGATGATGAATGACTTTTACTGATTTAAGTCCTCAGTATACCATACTTTTTATGGTATGCTATAAACAGTATGCCGAGTTATTTTGGGAGCAGGCTCATATAGCTCATGTTTACCATGTCTATTGATTGCATCTTATTCTCTTATTCTTGACTTAATCTCTTGCTGTTTTGTATGGTAACATGCTGTACAGGCCGCAGGCAGTACTAGGTAGCCTGGTTTGGAGTAGACTGTACCATCCCACTTAGTGTAAGCACACTCTTTGATGTTCTTACAATTGCCTGAGTGCGTTCCTCAGAAGGCACCCCTGTTGTAAAGCATGGCGTGGCTGAATTCCTCTGGCTTTAAAGGTGGAGGAAGGAGCTACAAGCCAAGGAATGCAAGTACCTCTAGAGGAAGGAATGGCAAGGAAACAATTTCCTCCAGGCCTTCCAGTAGAAACTCAGGCTTTCCTACACCTTGATTTTCACCTAGGAAAAATCACATTGAACTTCTGACTTCCAGACTGCAGGATAATACATTTGTGTGGTTTTAAGCCACTTAGTTTGTGGTATTTTTTCGAGCAGTAATAGAAAGGTAATATATACTAAAATTATAGGCAGAGGGGAAAAGGAAGGAGGAGGAAAGCCCTTTATTTCTTACTTGAAAGTAGGATTACAATCACATTTGTACATTGAGTGCCAACTTAGCTCCCGAGACTGGGGCGGACTCACTGGGGACCAGAGCAAAGACACCTGGAGGGGCTGAAACCATCTGGTAGTGCCACAACCAATGATTTAAGGGGCTCAGTCCAGACTGACACTCCCTATTGACTCTACTAATAACACATCCTGGTTGCTATTGGTAAAATATCTTTCATCTGTGAGTAAAATGATGTCGTTTATAAGCAAAGTTGAAAGCCTAAAAGATTATCAATAAACTCCTTAGGGCTCATTAGAACTGGGATCAATTTTATACACTCTGTTTTGGGTAGCATCCTTCTATGATTAGAGGGTGAGCCCCGAGCATCCCCTTGTGCTAGGAGAAGGGAAAGTGCTGGCAATGTTCACATGTGAGAAGATGTTTGGATTGTCCGAGTTCAGTGGAAGGAAGCACAGGCGGAAAGAGCTCCGTGGGTTCACACACCTTTGTGCTGTGATGGAGTCTGTAAGTGAAATGTTCGGAGAGTTTCTCTTCTCCTCCACTCTGTCCCCCTTTTCCTTCTCATTCCATTTTTCCCACCTGGATCTGAATTTAGATTTCACTGATGTAAACAGAAATGTGGTTTATCTTCTATTGCGTGTTGAGTTTTTTACTTCCTGTCACTTCAACTTTGTTTCACTTTTAAACTCTTTATGACACACTGAATGAGAGTCAGGTAGAGCTGGGCTGGATTTCTAGTCCTCCACTTTCTAGCTGCATGGCCGGGCTCAGGGGCTGGCACATCCTGAATGCCAAACAAATGTTGCTTTTTGTCTGGTCCCCCTTTCATGATACCTACCGTAGTCGTGGGTGCACATCAGAAGCACGGGATACAACGTCAGCAAGTGCTGCTGTAGGTTCAGGCCAAGAAGATGCACAGACACCAATTAGTCACATGATGGGACCTACCAGTGACACCTGTGACTGGTAGGTTTGCCTGTGATCCAACAGACACCTGTGATCTAAGAGCGGTTTGCTCCAGAATAACCTCATGTAGTTGTGTTCAACCAGGAGAAGGGAAATGATATCATTGCACGCCTACTGTGTCCCAGGCGCTGATCGAAGTGCAGAGCACATACAAATATTTAACTTCCTTACCATGTGTATGGCTAGGCCGTGGTGTAGGCTTAATTGTCAGGCAGCACAACCTTCGCACCTGGTATACTTAGGGTCTTAAATGTTAGGAATTCGGTATCAGACTGGGGTTGGAATCTTTACTTCTTAGAAAATGTATGACCTCATGCAATTTTCTTAACGTTTCCAAGCCTTGTTTATTCAACTGACCTTCTATTGAGCCTGCATGGGGTCCACCACTGAGCTGTCCTAGAAGAATTACAGATAAAAGATGGGGTCCCAGTCCTGCAGCAAAAACCGTTGCCTTTAGTTTCCACAAAAGTGTCAAAATCTGCACAATAATACCCATCTTGCAGCGTGCAATGAGGATTAAATGAGATACATTTTTTTATGAGAGTTCTTCACATTTAGAGCAAACTTGGTAACTGTTAAATTCTTTCTTTCTCTAGTGGCAACCTAGTGGGAAGAAAAATTTTTTTTTTTTTAAAGATTTTATTTATTTATTTTTAGAGAGGGAAGGGAAGGGGGGAGAGAGAGAGAGAGAGAGAGAGAGAGAGAGAGAGAGAGAGAGAGAGAGAAACATCAATGTGCGGTTGCTGGGGGTTATGGCCTGCAACCCAGGAATGTACCCTGGCTGGGAATCGAACCTGGGACACTTTGGTTCCCAGCCCGCACTCAATCCACTGAGCTATGCCAGCCAGGGCTGGAAGAAAATTTTTAAGCTAAGAAATCTTTATTTGTTCTTCTCAAATAATACTAATGCTGCTCTTGGGGTGACTGGCTTCAATGACAATTATGGGAACAACATTATACTGAAGGTACCTCCACAGCTAGGTGAGATTTTGGTAATTTATAATGAGATTTGGGTCGATCTCTAATGTTTGAAAATACTCTTATAAGAATGACTAGTATGCACAGTTTTCGATGTGGTCAGAAGTACTGGAGGACAACCCTGTCTTCGCTGCCCTTGTCGGGTGGGAAACAGGTAAGATTTTTCAAGTGGATTAATTAACAGAAGTACATATTAATGCTCTTGGATTTCCAAGAGAGCTGTTACAGCCAGTGTAGTAGCTACTGTAAGACATGCCAGAAAACAGTTAAAGATTCCTTAGTACAGTGATATCGTGATTGTTGATTCACAAATGGCAGGATCAACGTTCCACTGAAAAGAATATTTGTTTTCCTCATAGGAAACTAGACTGTTTTCTCCAAGAAAATAGCTCATCTTAGAAGTGTGCTTATTTTTTAGGTCATTTTATAAGGATGTCCCACGGTCTCCGTAACGGACATGAGAGGCTGAAGGCCTCCTCTCGGGGAGGGGTGATTTCTGATGATGCCACCAACCAGAGGCCACCAGAGCACGCTGTATTCAACAAGGTGGGGTCATTGTCACTGGAGGCAAGGAGACCGCACGGTGGAGACTCTCCGGTTGTCTGGGGCAGAGAGTGTTAGAAAGGGCTTGCTAGGGGATCTGGACTCGTGTTTAGCGATTTGGTTCTTCTCAGATGCTGTCAGAAAATCCTATGATAAAGTGTATTGATTTTTACCTAGGAGACAGGAGGAATGGTGCAGAATTTAAGCAGCTGTTTGTAATGGAGGAGCCATTCGCACCCGCTGGGTGAAGGAGATGTTTAGACCTGGTTCTGATTTGCACAGTGTTGCTTTTCACCTGCGCTCAGACATGTTCAGAGTGGTCTTATTTTGGCTTCCGTCCATCACAGTCACTGAGCGGCCTTGTCTGATGCTGGTGTCCCGTCAAATTGTTTTCGTTGCACAGAACAGCAGGCCTGGCAGTGCGCGCTGGGCCAGCTCCAGGCTAGCAGCCGTCAGGAGCGGCTGTGTCCTTTCTCGCCTCTTCCACTTGCTCCTGGGTGCCTGTTTCCTCCCGTGCAGCAGGGATGGGTGGTGGCAGACTCGACGGAAGGAGCCTTTAGCTATTGGAATTTGGGAGAGGCCTAAGGCTTTAGGGTTGCAAAACGCAACATGGAGGTAGTCTGTGAATAGGGAGAAGAGAGAGCAGGGAGGTAGAGGTTGCGACAGGGAGATGACAGCAAAGGAGGAACGGGAGAGAGACGGCACGGGGAAGGAGGGGAACACTTTCCTTCCAGAGTCCAGAAGGTTTCTTCTTTGTTTGGTGCGAGAAAATGTAGAAGTAGACAAGTTATATATTTCTATGTATAAATTTTACATAGAAATGCTTTTTCGAAATCTACCAAATCCATTAGTGAACACCTTTGTACATCAACCTTGGAGTCTGATTTACATTTTGCTTTAGCAAACCTGGAGGTTCTTGGAGAAGGGGCCAGAAGCTCCCCCTCAGTCTCTTCCATGAGTTACATTTGAGTCCGCCCGGTGTCAACCCCAGTTACTCACCCCCGCTGCCCTCATCTGCCATGAATTCTCTGCAGTTGCCACAGGTAGTCATAAAGTTAATGTGGCTTAGGGTGTTGTTCCAGGAGCAGGAGAAAATACCCTATTTATTAGAAAACAAAACAAACCTCCAACACAAACAAATGAACTAAGGGCAGTCAAGACCGAAAAGTCAGCATTTTCCAATGGACCATAGACGGCCGTACTGCACTTCCTTAGAGTGTGATAGTGAAATTTGTGATGGAAGGTTTTCAAATATAAGAACTATTTCTTAAATTAAGTATAAGAATTGTTTCTTAAATTAATATAAGAATTGTCTCTTAATTTAAACATAAGGATTCTTTAAATGAAATGTAAGAATTGCTTCTTAAGTTAAAAATGTGTGTATGAATGATGAATTATCTAATTAATATATATACACTTGAACTAACTTTTGATCCTTAATCGTAATTTGCTTGCTCCAAAATTAGGTTTAGAACAGTTTTTTCAGATATGGCTACACAGGAAAACATATGTAGTGGTACTAAAGACACATACCAGGGGAGCTCTGCAATGAAGCTGGAATTTCTTGCAAGAAATGAATTTCAGTCAAAGGACATATGCACCCCTCTGCAACCCCTGTCACAGTTGCAAATCTCCAAGGACTCCTGGTAACATGGAGAGAAAAGAGCCACCGGTGGCCCTGCGGACTAGCGAGTCCTGATGGCACAAGGCAGGGGCAAGAGCAGCCGCACCAGGGGCTCACAGCACGTGGGGAGGGGACGCCGCCTTCCGTGGGATGACCTCTGTGGCAATGACGAAGGCCCAGACTGTGTGCGAGTGTACAAGCAAATGCAGACATGGGCGGGATTGGGAACGGCCCTGAAGGAAGAGGTGGATGACTCTGGCAGGCGACATGGAGATCAGTGTGGGACACCTAGCTGGATCCAGCCCAGGCAAACTGTAATCGTATTTTTGGAGAAAAATGTATATCAGAATTTCTTACATTACTATGTAGAAACTTATTTTGTAAATACATCCTCAAAGTACACAGTATATCATTTTCACCGTGAATTAACAATGGCTTCAGCCATTCTCTAGAAATCCTTTGTCAGCATCAAGAACTCCCTAGGTTCTGCTGTCTCCATATGAGAGAACAAGGTAAAAACCCTTGGCCCCTACCACTTTATAAAATGTAATCTTGAGGAGTCACTTGTTCAGGTGAATTGAATATGAAACTTCTTTTTTGTTGAGACCATTTTTTTTTTTTGCATTTCAACTGAGAAATCAAGAAGACAAACCAAAATGCCTAAATATGCCTTAAAATTATTATTAAGTCTAGGACCAAAATGACCTTAAGGATATCTATTTTGAATTTTATTTAAACATAATTATGTGTAGTGTATTATACAAAATTCAAATACAAGAAGATACCTAATGACAAGTAAATATTCCCCTCCCCTCCCCTCCCCTCTCCCTCCCCTCCCCCTCCCCTCCCCTTCTTTTGGCATGTGATGAGCCACTGATCCTGAAACCTTACAGCAAAATGGGGAAATCAAATGAAGTCAGGAAAGAGTCCAAGGTACCAGACATACCTTCAGAAGGGGAAGAGAGCAAAATACAAAGTCTCTGCCCCTCATAGGATGGGAAGTTGCATTGAAAATCCCTTTCACGGAGCCAGAGGGAAACAGGAAGGGGCATTTTCTATCTCAGGGCTGGTTTGGGAGGAACTTAAAAAAAAGTCCTCTTGCTAGCTTTCATCTGAGTCTGAACTCTGAATTCCTCCAGCTTAGGCGGTCTGAAAATGATAGGCAGAGAATTGGAATTTCAGGTGCACAGACCCTATAGTGTAGGTAGGTAATTAAGACAAGAACAAATGTCAGTACTCGTTGGAGAAATAAACCCTCAAACCAGGGCTCAGAGTCATCTCACAGAGAGAGTGGCAGCGACTCTGACGAATAAAAAGAAATCATAAAGCATATAAGAAGAAGTTTTCAAAGCCATTACCAACAGAAACAGATGACTTCTTGAGGACATTTTTTGCTGGTCCTGTTTGCTTCTCTTCCATCTTTGGATTACACGTGTGTATAGCCAACAGAAGCGGGTGCATTCAGTTGCAAAGCAAATGAAGTCCATGATGTAGCTATAATGTTACTGCTGTTGCAGGAGACTACGCCTTGCCTGAATAAAACCACCAGCAAGCAGATGACTTGGGCAATATGAGCATCTCATTCTTGTCAGATTTAATTGGATTTAATCATTTAATTTTCCAAGACTTCTGTGGTATGATTAGGAGAGCCTAGATTTGGATTCAGAGGTCTCTCGGACATCCACCCAAATGAAGTCATCAAGCATTGACCATGGATGACCTGCCAGTGGACCGAAGTATAGATGAGACATCCCACTTAGTCTAACTCTTCTAGCACAGGGAGGCCCATTGAGCTATTGTTCCCCAACTGAGCGCCAGGGTCCCACCCAGTTAAGACAAGTCTGAATGCCTTTAAAGAAAGTCAATGAATTATTCTCTGGAGACTTAGCTGCTCATACCAGAGGAAGAGTCACATGCTGGAATGCATTCTCAATGCTCCAGAGAAATACATGAAATAAAAAATCAAGAAACCTGTGGCAAACTTGATTAGAAAAATGTCATAAAGATTGAACAGAGATTTCAAAAGAGAAGAGATGAAATAAATAACAATACAAATAAATTTTAAAACAGACTAAATGAAGTGAAAAGGTATAACATAAACCTGACTTAAGGGAAAAGAAGAAACTTGCAAGTTGTCTTATAGTTATTAAAGACATTTAATCAGCAATGGAAAGTGTTCCCACAACAAAAGCATGAAGACCAGAATGTAATATCTGCCTCCTATACAATCATATGGAGAATATAAAGAGGAATGCTCTCCAGTAAATTCTAAGCATCCAAATCTTTTTTTAAAAAAAGCAACCTTGTTCATGAACATATATCTAGATGTTCTAAGCACAATATGAGAAAACTTCCAATATTAAAAAGCTCATTCATCATGACCATGTGGAGTTTATGCCAATAATGCTGTGGTGTTTTTAATACTAGAAAGTTGAGTAATGCAATGAACGCTTAAGACTTAAAGAAGAAACCATATATGATAACTTCAGTAGGAACAATAAAAAGCATTTGGTAAAACTCATAATTATTCATACTAAAACTCCTAGCAAATTAAAGGAGGAAGAGAATGTGTCCAGCCTGAGACGGGGTCTCGGGCCTCCTCCGGGGGATCCACTTCTGTCTCTCTGGAGCAGAAAGCCCCAGCCGTCTGCCATATCGGAAGGTGAGGTTATTGGTTAAACAAGATGTTCGACTTCTTGGAAACAGCCCCACGTTTAATTCCACTTGCTGAGATACCAGGTGCCCCAAATTCCCGAGACACTGCAATTTCTGTAGCACAGATATTGCTCGCTCCTTTCTTGCCTTGCTCTGCCACCAGCTGGGCACTTGCCTTCTTCAGGTCTGCTCAGGTGAAGGCCCCTGCATCTCTGCTTTCGGAATTCTGATGGTTTCCATTTTTCTCTCTTGATTTTTTTCTCGTTGAACTTAATCTTTTAAAAATACTTTTGTATCATTTTTAGTTACGTTTTTAGAGGAATAAGGTAGTTAGATTACTATGACACATGTTGTTTTCCTAAGTATTTTGCTAAATGTTTAAGAATTTGCTCAGCTGAGAATTAATCAATGGTATTTCAGTGTCGTTTCAGTTTGTACTTATTTTTCTATGTGGAACATTGCATGTTTTCATTAGTTCAAAGACAACATTTGCTTTTCTGTTTCTGTGAATTATCTTTCTTGTTCCTTGCTCATTTTTTCATTGAAATTTTCTTCTAAATGTTTGTATTATATGTTCCTTGTGGCAAATATTTTTATTCCAGTTTTTTATTTGTCTTTTGACTGCTATGTTATAGCCTGTTTGCTTATGCCCATTTTCACTCTTTTTTTTTTTTTTTTTTTAGTATTTAAAAGCAAACTATTGGAACATTAATTGCCTGAGAAAATCACTGGCATTTCTCCTTTCTTTTCCATGTGAATACATTTTTTCTAGTAAATACACTCATAAATCTCTTGTGGGATTTGTTCCGAAATAAAACTATATTAACAAGTAACACATTACCTATTTTTACAAATGATATGTGCCAGTCCATTCCCTCTTCCCCACCCCAGCGCCCCCACGCTGCTTCTCCATCTCCCTCTTCGCCCCTCTCAGTGTTCCCCCTCTCTCCACCTCCATGCCCCCCTCGGGTCCTCCAGAGCTCCTGGGCTGGAGGTTTCAGCAGGAAAGTCACAACGGAAAGCGGTCTGTGTGGAGCGAAACCTGGGGAGGGGGGAGCGCAAAGGCCAAAGACAGAGTCCTGGCGCCAAGCAGAGAGAGAGAAGCCCTTGGGGAAGGCCGGAAGGAAATGGGCGGAGCAGTCCTAAAACCAGTATGGCAAGAATTCAAAAGAAAGATGGTTTCTGGGAGAGGAAAAACATTAAAGATTTTAGAAGTAATAACACTAAGAACAACAACAGAGATGGATTAGATTAAACTCTGTTGGTCTTTTTCAAAGGAAGTTTCGTTGAGGCGGTGCAAGAAAATGGAGCTGTTCAGCGGGATGAGTGGAGAGTGAAGGGGAAATGAACACAAGTGAGAATTATTGCCTTTGAGATGAGCTTGATGAGGGAAGGAAGGAAGACAATACAGTGGAGGAAGTTTCTTATGTTTTTTTGTTTTGTTTTGTTTTTGACATGTGGTGAGACATAACCATGCTTTATGCCCAGAGATTCAGTAGGTGGGTTAAAAAGCAGACAGAATGTGTGTTCAGGCAGGTTTTCTTTGTTACAGATTCAAGTGTCACGCTGATCTTCAATTTTGCAGATTCTCACCAGAAGTTCTGGTCCCTGACTCAGGACGCTCTACTAGCTACATCTGCTAGAGACCCTGATCTCTTCACGTGCAATATAGCCATGCTTATTTTTTTCACATTTCCCCTATCTAAATATTCTCCCACTTCCACTTTCCCACACCTATCAGTGACAAGGAAATGCTCATACCTATATAATCTAGTTGGAGAATTAACAAACAAACAAATGTGAATTAATTTACTTTAAAGGATTCTATCTTGCTGATTCCATATACTCACCAGTCTGTGTGTGTGTGTATATGTGTGTGAGGAATTTGAAATAGCCAATTTTTTCCTCCTAATTATAGTACTTATATATCATGAACATTGTCAGGATACTATCCTAGAAAACGGTTTACACAAACATGTTCTCTTTAGGTTTTCTAGAGGGAAAGGATTTTCATGCTTCTCAGTAGCTCTTTGAAAAGAGATGATGAAGCATCGCTACTCTTTCACGCGATCACCTTGCCTTATCGCAGAGTCACTCTGTCCATCTTTTTCTACCCGCACTCATTAGGGAGAAAGTCATCCTGGTTCTCGTCATGTGTCTAATACGATTCACTAAACTAGGGCCCTTCTTAAAACATCAGGTTCTTTAGCATCAATGGAATAAAATGTGTTCCATATAAAATAAAAACTTACAAGTTGAGAACATAATATCTCTTTCATAATGAGGATTCAGCTAGACCACTGAATCCCTTCAAGATAGATATAGCACTGTACAGATGAGTTAAATGGAATTTTCCAATATCTGAATCTTAGCATTGCTCAAAAGTGATAATTTTTTGCAAGATACCAACTAAGTAAAATGATGTTCCATTTGAACATTGATGAATATGCAGCTATTATAAAGACATATATGTACTGATGCAGAAAATTCTCCAATATCCACTGTAATGTGAAAATATACAAATCAAAAGTATAATATACTCCATGTGTATGGAAAATACGTTTATATGTACAAAGAGTATTTCTGAAAGGACATTCCAGAAACTGTTCTAGTGTTTGTCGCTGAGGAACGGACACAGGGGGGTGGGAGACACGAGAGAAGGAAGCCAACTTCTCACTGTGTGCAATTGGGACTTGCTGAATTACGGACCGCAGATGTAATGTCTACTGAAAAGGAACACAAAACTTTTATTTTTAACTTTGGGGAAGAAAATCCAAGAAGACAAAGCAGAGACATGGAGGCAAGAATATGAAGCAACCTGGGAAGGATTGGGGTTGTGAAGTAAGGGAGCAGCTCTTTATTTTCGGAAATGGTCTGCGAATAAAGAATAAAACAGGCCCGGTCTAGAAGCTAAGCTAAAAGCAAAGGCTAATAACTGAGCCAAGGCATTTAAAGGTTATTAAAAGTTTTCCCTTGTCGAGTGGTAAAATCTGTGGGGTATTACTTCTACTTTATGAATGTCATTTTCACCTAATGTCTACATTGACCAAGACGCTCGTGACTTACTAGAATACTCCACAGTTTACAGTGGTCTGAAACCCTGGCTGTGCACCAGATTCTTCTATGAGGTCTTAAAAATCATAGCACTGTGTGGTCCCCCCCTGGAATTCAGAATTAGAATTTCCAGCGCTGAGGTCCAAAAAGCCACCGGATTGCAGGTAGCAGGCCGGGAGGAGATTGGCTTTGCACCAGGAAAATTCACTGAACACAGTGAGACAGCTATTTTACAATCAGATCCTTCTTTGCCCACCACCTTTCAGCCAGGGACTATGAACAGTCTCTGAAGAGCTCTGTGTGCTTCTTGCCAGCACATTATCCTGAAGAAATAATAATAGTGACCATTTCTGGAACACATATTTCAGCCTACCTCTTGGCTAGGTGTCTCGGGGCTGCTTACTTTAATCCTCGCAACAGCCCGTGGACCGGGCACATCTGTTTCATAGATAAGCATCTCAAGCCGAGGGCAGCAAGATAAGTGTGCAAAGTCAGGAGAGCAGGAGATCCATTCCTTCATTTCTGCCCGACTGCCTTTAAGTCTCAGACCGCTGTGGGCACACGTAAATCTCAGACCCTGGGAAACTGCTGGGCGAGCGGATTTGGAGGGATCAGGGGCACGTACGTGGGAAAACTTCTGGCTGTGCATCGCAGCCTTGGAGATGCTTCCTGCCAAAGGCTCAAATCCTGAGCTTCGTTCATTAGTGCGCTTCGGCTCCAGACCTAGCCTTGCTTCTGCAGACTCTCTTTCTTCATATACGTTTTGTTTTGTTTTTTTAAACAGGCAAATGACTATTTTTTTAGATTTTATTTATTTATTATTAGAGAGGGAAGGGAGGGAGAAAGAGAGAGAGAAACATCAATGTGCGGTTGCTGGGGGCTGTGGCCTGCAACCCAGGCATGTGCCCTGGCTGGGAATCTAACCTGTGATGCTTTGGTTCGCAGCCCGAGCTCCATCCACTGAGCTACGCCAGCCAGGGCTTACAACGTTTATTTTGTGCAGCGGCATATGCTCCTAGCTAAGAGGTCTGAGTTACTACTCCTCAGTAGTAGGGAAATTCTAGGAATAGTCAATTTTTAAAAAAGTGGATCCATATATACTCACCATCCTAAAATCCTTGGCTCTCTCTCACTAACCTTTCAAGATATTAGTGACTCTGATCCTCTGTCCACTTTTCTCTTCTCACCCTGATTAGCTCTGTTCATCTCTAACACAGCTTTCACATTGTTATTAGGCCCCTATTTCTTGGTCCAAAATTTACAGTAGATTTTTGGAATCTTGTGTGTGTGTGTGTGTGTGTATACCCCCCTCTTTAACTGAAACTTGAATTTCCACAGAGCACAGCATTTTGCCTACAGTTCTTCTAGGTAAAGGCAGTTCCTTCTAGAAATGAAAAACTTCAGAATGGCCATTGCCATGAAATTATCCCACCACCTGTGCCTGCAAACCTGTTCTTTTAGAGGCTCGCCCACCTCCAGCTAGACGTCCTCTCACTTATTTCATTGTTGTCGTCATCATGTTCCTTACCACCCCCCGTCAGTCACTGGAGATTGAAAAAACAGGGTCATTTTTCTCCCCCCTGAGCCCTGTTGCTGCATCATCAAAAGGGACTTCAGCGTTCATGTGGCTGACACCTTCACACCCTAATTCCTAAGTTCCTTGGCCTCCCGCTCTTGAGTGACTGTGGTTTTCATTTCCTCTTCGTTATCGTCTCCGACGGGACTTTGACATAAGGAACCACTATACTGTGAAATCCCAAATCTAAACAACCCTCTTCATGGTATAGCACTCTGAAGACTTATTATATCTCATTATGTATTGTGGTATCTCAAGACTCTGTCATGCCCAAATCCCAATCTGTCAACAATCAGATATGTACCTTCTCTGCCTGTTCAGATGGGAGAATTGGAACTATAAAGATCCTTTCACTTGAGACCGAAGCCATCGCAAATTTGTGGAATCCAGCCTCGATAGTCAGGAGACCCTGTCTGTCTCTGTTAGTCAGTTTTACCTTGTTTCCATTATGTCTCAGGCCTTTCCACTTTCCTAACCCCCCACTCCCAACCTCTCTGCCCCTTTCACTTCCTACAGAACACCATGCAGAGACAATGGATTGCCCACAGCGTTCTAACTCCAAGAGCAACAACACTGTAGAAGTGTCTGCATCCGAGTCTGCCCTTTTCTTTTTCTCCCCTTCCCATTAAATAGTGTATAAGGCTATTCTTTCTCATTCTATTTTCCTAAGCTGTCTTCCGGATCCCATCCCCTTTCACGAACTTATGACCGATAGTGTTATTACTTCTCCTTGGTATATTTTCAGTCTTTATTCTTCACTTCTCATTGTCATTTAAACATAGGTATTTCTTCTTCAACTTCAATAAAAATGAAGTTAAATAAAAACTTCTTATTCCTTGACTTTTTGCACCTCCTTTATGTTCTATCCAGTCTGTCTCAATATGCACATCATTTTCATCATACCACTGTTTTCCCCAAAACCAAAAGCATTCTTCATAATTCTTACTACAAGCTTGCTTTTACTTTACTTTAAAAGTTCCAAGTTTTTGAATTCCTAGACAACACTTGCCATCTTTTTTCAATCTCCCAGACCATACTTCCCAATAGTCTCTCTAGGCATCTTCCTCTGACTAGTCTTTAAAAGTGGTTCCCCAGGGTTCTGTTTTATCACTCATCTCTTCCCTTTACTGATTTAATTCTACAGCTTCAAGTTCATGACTTCCAAACCTGTTATCTCCAATTCAGCCCTCTTTCTTGAAATCCAGACCTATATATCCATTAAACAGTCCACTGGACTTCCCCCACAGGAACCTTCAGCTAAATGTTTTCAACACATATAAACTTCTAGCATTTCCCTCCACCCTCTCAAACATCTCTCCCTGCTTTTTCCAATATTGATGAATGACATCACCAACAAACTCATTTCCAAAGCCAGCAATCCTTCCTATTTCAGATTACAATAAAATCATTCCCATGTTTAGCAAACTCAGTCTCTGAAGTTGCTCTTAAAATAATCCCCTTCCTGTCTGTCTGCACTGGAGTCCTCTGCCGTAACCACAGTCATCACTCAACTGGGCCATTACACTAGTTTCTTAATGGGTCTCCTCACTTTCTCTCTCTCACCAGTTTAATTCTACAGATTTAAAAAAAAAGTCTTATAGATGAATTTCTTTCCTAATACTTTTTAATGGATGCCCAGTTAGGTCACAAATCCCTCATGCTCTATCAACCTTTATTTTTAGAAGACTATGCCTCATTGTCTTATTGCTTTTACTTGCACACACACACACACACACACACACACATTTTTTTCATGCTTCATCTATATTGAACTACCCACTGATTCATGGTATATTTTGATGTCAATCATTTTGCTCATATACAATTTGTTCAGAAAACTTCCTCCTTCATCCTAATGCCTTTCTCCTGCCACCCATACACTTCTCTGACTAAATTTTGTCACTTCTTCCTTGTCATTCAGTCTCATCTCAGGCATTACTGTATCTGAAACCTTCCTAGAATCGACACAATGGTTTAACTTGAAGTAGAGGTCTTTCTTTCTCACAGTCACTGCTCACACAATCCCTGTCACCGTTCCGAGGGCTGCTCTGGCGTGAGTGGTAGAAAGAGAAAGGAGTTTATCATGGGATGCGGGTGTTTGAGGTGGCCTGAGAAGAAACATATGGCAGTGAGTGCAAAGGCCTGATTGTCAAGGAAGAGGACAGAAATTGAAACACAGTTTGAGAATTTTCAGAAAATAGATGATAATCGAGGGCATGGAAGCAATGGGATTTCCAGGGAGTGTGTATAGGCTGAGAAGGGAAGGGAAGAAAAAGAGAGGAGAGGAGAGGAGAGGAGAGGAGAGGAGAGGAGAGGAGAGGAGAGGAGAGGTGAGCAGAGGAGAGGAGAGACCAGGACAGAAGACTGAACGTGGTGAAAGCTGGTTGGCCCCACTAACACAATCTTGGTTCCTTTGGAAACTGAATCTAAATGATCTTAGGGAATGTCCCCATTGTGTTCATTATTAATATGCTGGAAATCAATCATTGTGCCTTGCTGTAGCTAAAAAAAATTAGATTCAAATCTTCCAGATCATTACATCTTGAGTAGAATGGCACAAGAAGAAGAAAAGAAAAAAAGAGCATGGGCTGCGAACCAAAGTATCGTAGGTTCGATTCCCAGTCAGGGCACATGCCTGGGTTGCAGGCCATGACCCCCAGCAACCGCACATTGATGTTTCTCTCTCTCTCTCTCTCCCTCCCTTCCCTCTCTAAAAATAAATAAATAAAATCTTTTAAAAAATTGTTGGGGAGTATTTACTTCAGCTCAGGCAATCTCCTGAGACCCTCGATTGGTTCTTGCTGCCGAGATCCCTGAAACTGCCTTGGCACCCAATCCTCTTGTAAATCAACCTGCTTATGAAGCCCTCACTTTGAGCTGGGGAGTTATAGTGTGCTTCCAACAAATTCTGTCCCCATTTAACATGCCAGGGCCACTTATTATTATTTTTTCTTTTTCTTCCTGCCATCCGAGAACTTGGTCACACACTAAGGAGAAGTGCATTCACGGCATGTGCATTATTATTGAGGATCCTGAGAAGAAATTCCAAATGAGATATAACATCTAAGAGTATCATTCAAGATGTTTCGAATGCCAATGAGTAGTTCAGAGAAAGGAAATGAGCATCTCAAGAAGAAACTCATTGTTCACATACATACTTTAACTATTTTACTGATTGCATTAATTGAAGAAACGAAAAGCATTTGAATAAATACTTTCGAAATAATTTTATTTCTGTTTGCTGTATCAATTTTATGATTTAGTTATTTACCAATTTTTCTTGTTTTTAATTTTTTTATTCTTTCAAGCTGATTTGTTTTCTTTTTCTAACTTTTGCTTTGAATGCATATGTATTTCATATTCCTTTCTTTTTATTCTAATCAAAGTATTTAAGGTGTACATTTGTTTGTAAGTAAAGTTTATTTCCCTATAGTTTTGGTACTTTTGTTATTGCTACTTTAAAGGTACTCATTTACTTAAATTTTGATTTCCTTTTGACCCAGAAGAACATGAAAAGTAAGTTTTAAAAATATTGAGGTGTTTGAAAAAATATTAAAGTAGTTACTATGTTCTATTTTATTTATAGAAATAATGCTTCTAATATTTGTGGTATTCTATGCTTTGGAAATTATTAAAGTTATGTTTTTTGTTGTGATATAAAATACATTTTCTAATAAATGTCATATGCTTGTTTTCAGCTTGCAGAGTTTGAAGCACAGTCTTTTTCATTATAATACTTAATCCATTGTATCCATTATTTGTGGTCTCTTATCTATTATGAAGCTGAGTGTGTGAAAATTTGTCACGATGATGACATTTCTGTAGATACCTTCAGTTTAAGTTTCATTTACGATATTAAAATATGAAGATTCATGAGAGTTGTAGTCTCACTGGAAATTATTTTCTTTATAATTAATTGCAAACTGCCTTTCTCTTTCCCTTTCCATTTTCTCTGAATGCGGCGCAGTCTGGTATGAAGAGTCGAGCCATGTTTGTTTCTGTGCCTAGCGCTCTGCTCGATGTCACTGTCTGTTTACATGGAATCTTGCTCGGTCACTTCCTCTTAGCATCATCTTTAGAGTTTTTTAGCAACCTGAATATTTTTTTTTTCTTTTCATAAGTGAATTTCTCCATTTACTTTCCTAGTTGTGTTTGGGTTCAATTTTGCTATATTAAATTTTTCTCTTTTTACTGGCTTTCCTTGAAATTGCCTCATTCCTTGATTTCCATGGCATTATTGAGAGAATTCTCTATTCCTCTTCATTATTATTAATTATGATCATAACCATTATTCTAAAGAATAAACATGTTAATATGTGTATGTACATACACATATATATATATATATTTTAAATATTTTATTTATTTATTTTTTAGAGAGGGAAGGGAGGGAGATAGAGAGAGAGAGAGAAACATCAATGTGCGGTTGCTGGGGGTTATGGCCTGCAACCCAGGAATGTATCCTGGCTGGGAATTGAACCTGGGACACTTTGGTTCCCAGCCTGTGCTCAATCCACTGAGCTACGCCAGCCAGGGACACATATATTTTTTAAATACAATATACATGTTGTATACTTGAATATACCATTTTTATATGTGTGTACGTTGTACATTTGTATGTGTATTGCATCATTAAAATAACCCAACATGGCACACGATTTTTACTCTGGTACATATTTTCATATAATTTTAGAGATGAGAAATCTGGGCTTCAGCAAAATCAAACAACCTACCCGGGTGGACTGGCAGGTTTGCAGTCCTGGTGTTCTAACACAATATCACCTTTGTGTTCTCTTGGCACTCCCATGCCACTCTGATAGTCGCCTCTTGATTTGTTGTCTGTTTTACCCCCACTCTGCATTCATTTGTTCATTCATTCATTCATTCAACAAATATGTCTTCAGGTAATACTGTCTTCTTGGCAGTAAATAAAATGAACAAACACGTTTACCCTCAGGAATCATAAATAAAGTGAATGTTTTGAGTGTGCTTGTTATGCTGGGGCAGCGGAGTATAACAAAAGGAAATGCTCACTTTAAGGAGAATCTCTGCCTGCCTACAGTTATTTTTAGGATATCTTCTGGTTGGAGGCAGGCCTTTCTTCTACCCAGAAATTTGTTTCTCCTTATTTTTCACAAAGTAATATAAATTTAATCCTCATATTAGCTGATTACCAAAGCATGTATTTTTCTTATAGACATAAAACATGATAATAATAATACTTAATGACAGTTATACTTATTTATGCTAGTTTCTAGAAGGCATTCAATCAACTTTAATTTTCCTCTGGCAAGCATAGAATGCCCCATTCCTCCATTCTCAAATGCCACACAGCCTCCTTAGTTTTCAGCTCTTGTTTGAGCATAAACAATAGTCATTCCTGTGCTTTCATTTAAATAAAAAAGCTTTTAAATTACTCATATGAAAAAATTTCTAAGATCTATTGCTAAGTAGAAAATACAAAGTGCAGAGTAGCGTATGTGATACGTACACATTTGTCTAAAAAATCCTCTTTTATGTCTTTTGATGCTTCACTTGTTTACTTTTGAGTTTTGATTTATAGTGCAGAAAATGCATCCATGGCAAAATTTCCATGTGCAAAATATATTATGGTTGTGAATGCTAAAAAATGGAAGAAAGAAAAATGCACACACGTGTATTTTCTTCATAGCCATGTAAACTATGTCTGGCAGGATACACAAGGAAGGGACCACTACTGAGTGCGGAGTCTGGGAGGTGGGCTTTTTGCTACGTGTGTGCTTCATTCTTCTCCATTGTGTTACTGCATCTCCAAGACAAATAATAAATACAATTTACATGAAAAAGGAACCAAAGGAATGGTTAGCTAATTGAACAGGAGTGAAATTCTGTATAAATTAGCAGTGATTGAGGTCCAATGATGCACGTGTGTAAAAGATTATAAAATTGGCTAGGAAAATCATTTTTCTATAATAAATTTTATTTTCAGAATAGTTTTAAATATATAAAAAAATGAGAGTATAGTATGGAGATTCCCATATACCTCACCAAGTTTCCCCTGTTATTAATATTTTATATTAGCCCAGGGCACTTGTTAACAAGTGATGAGCCAATTTTGATACATTATTATTAACTAAAAGCCATATTTTACTTAGATTTCCTTAGTTTTACCCAATGTCCTTATAGTGTTTCAGGATCTCACCCAAAACCCAAATTACATTTAGTTGTTATATCTCCTCAGGGTCCTCTTGGCTGGGTCAGCTTATAAGATTTTCTTTGATTTTGATGACTTGGACAATTTTTAGGAGTATGCTCAATTTTTCTGCACTATGTCCCACTAATGGGATTTACCTGATGTTTTTCTCATGGAGAGACTGGGATTATAGGTTTGGGGGAGGAAGAGCAAAGAAGTGTCATTTGTATCACATCCTATCAAGGGTACATCCTTATCGATGTGATTTTTCATGTAGACTTTGACCTTAACCACATGGCCGTGGAAGTGTTGGTTACATTTCTCCATTGGAAAGCCTCTCCCCCCACCAGCAAACACCTTCCCCACTCTTCCATACTGTTCTCTTTGGAAGGAAGTCACTACGTGCAGCCCACGCTCCTGGGATGGGATCTGTGCCCCCTCCCCAAGGTGGAGAATCTCCACAAATTACTTGAAATTACTCTGCAGGTGAAATTCATCTCTTCTGATTTATTTATTTGTTTATTTATTTATATAGTCACTTGTTTATATTGGTATAGACTCACTTTTCATGCACTTTAAAATGTCACCTGTGTTGAGACAATAAATGACATGCATACTGTTTTTGCTTATGAATCACAACCCCAGCCTACCTGATTTGTTACTTTTGCTTTGCATAAGTCTTGTACTTGCTACTTGCATTACACTGCATTTGTCTCGATCTGTTGCACATTCTGTGTTGCACATGTGTAATTCTGGAATATTGTGGGAAACAATTTCACATGCCATACCTGTGCACAGAGGAGGAACAAATACACAGGAATGTGTTTCCAGTGGACCAGTGTTGCAGCAACACCAATAGCAGGCTGTGTCTCTGTGGACCACGAAGAACACGGCATGCATTTGGACCCCAAGAGTGGATTTATTTACAAATCCATGCACTTGCAACTTTGCTATCAGTCATCTCACCCTTGAAAGCACAGAATAAGTTACTCTGGGCAGCTTCAAGGAAGATTTAATTTCAGATCGATGTTTTTGACTCCGATAGTCCGTTCTACCATCCTCTCACTCAGTCTCACTGACATCATCCTGAGCAAATACACACCATTGCTTGCCACTGATCTCCCAGGCAAACGCCTTCCAGGAGCACAAAGCCAGTTTAGGGCACAGGGTGTCAACTCATGCATCTAGATGTGTGTGGTCCTATTCACTACACCCAGTGGGCCCCCGCCTGTATGTGTTTCCCAAACCCTAGGACCGTACTATTGCTGTCTTCCAAATTTTAACTGGTTTAGAGAACTAAAAACAAAACAAAAATAAAAACAAAAAAACAACCAAATAAACAACAACAACAAAACAATGTAGAAAGCTGTCACATTAACTTTTCAGGTCTCCTCCTTCTCTTTAAAAAAAGTTGCTATAATTACGTGTGTATAACTTTTTTATGTGGACATGTACTTTTATTTTTTTGATGAGTAACTAAAATTGGCTGCGTCACATGATAGATATATGTTCAACTTTAAAAGAAATTGCCAAACAATTTTCTGAAGTTCTATAATATTACATTTCCATCACCGACATTTGAGAGTTCCATTTTCTCTACATAGATGGCAGCACTTAGTATAGCCAATTGTTTAAATTTGAGTCATTTCCATGGCTGTGTAGTTGTATTTAATTGTGGTTATACCCACTAGCTTTCATTGGTAGTGTGTGACCCACTCTGGTAAAATTTCCTGAATTGCCTCCTTTGAAAATATATTTTTATATTCAAGAATATTTTGTTTTGCAATAATGTTTCAGAATGTTTTGATGAAAATTTAAAAATCCTTCCAAAGATTCATTTAGAATTATTTTATTTTATAATATAGTATAAAATAAATTTAGTTTTTACTCATTCTCTCATTTAAGAAACTTTGGGTAAGTGCCTACCATATGCCAGGCTCTGTGGTGAGCAGGTACCGCTTACATAAGCACAAAGTAGATGTTGTTCCTGTTCTTGTAAGGTTTGCTGTCCAAGGGGTGGGGCAGACCTTCTTGACCTGACAGAAGTCAAAGTATAGTACACAGTTGGGTATTTTGATTTTCATGTCACATGAGAATAAGGAAGAAAAAAATCACTGAGAAATTTCAACATTTAAAATGTATAGAAAGGGGAGGTCAAGGAAAACAAATTAGAGGTAGAAATTATGGACTGCCGGAGAGGTAGGAATTACTGGAGAGAGAATGTTGAAGGATTCAAGACAGGAAAAGATTCTCAAAGCCAGGTGGGCCTGAGAGGTACGACCTGGAGAAGTCCACTGGGGTGAGATCTGACAAGGACATTTGGGGTTGAGAGAGCCAACTTGAGACCTAAACGCATTTTTAGGGTTAGGATAGAAGTGGAGATCTTTCCATCTAGAAGTAAGCTAGAAAACGTTGATCTTCAGAAGGTGTTTTTAGCATTTCCAATAGAAACACTGTATTTGATTTCCATTGTTTCGGGCTGTGTGTTGTTGGTAGTCGAGGCACACTGTAGAGATTTTATTTCTTTCGTATCATTTCCTTTTTCCTCAAGTAATTTTTTAAAATCCAAAGAGTATTTTAGTATTTACTTATAAAAAATGATAATAACAATTATTTTTCAATATTTATTCTCAATATTTCTGGTTATATCTTAATGTATCACCCCAATTTCAAACACATCATCTAACATTTGTGGTAGTAACTGCCATCTTGATTTTGTCTCAATTTTAAAGAGAATGACTGGAGTTTAATGTTAACTTTCAGTTTAAAAAAATTTGTTTTACTATATTAAGAAAGGAACTCTTTCCTCCTGTTTCCAAATATTTAAGTGGGAATAATGTTGAGCTTTCATTAACTATACTTCTGATATTAATTGAAATTATATATACACATATGCATATATACACAATACATATATCTAAATTTATATATACACACATTTATATATATTTATATATAAGTCATGTTTAACCTATGGCAATGGAGTTCACCTTCAGCCTGCCCTGTTCTCACTCAGCTGCAGACATTAAGACTTCTAAGTTCTCTACTTATTTGTGTCCTGATGGCAGGAGTGTGCACATGCCTGAGCCTCACCTGCTAGGTCAAAAATCAGTGCTGCTCGCGCCAGCCCAGGGTCCAGTGTGCCTGCAGTGGGTTTCCATGTGTAGGTGCGCTCTCCAGCCCCCTGCTTCTTGCCGACACTGGTTCACAACTGAGTGGAGCCGACTCTGTGACTTGCCACGTCCCTCTGGCCCACTGCGGAGCCTCCCTCAGCCTGATGGACAGTTTCTTTTTCCTCCTACACTGACGTCTCTCAGAACCAGGTGTGGTGCCTTCTTAAATCTCTCTCCTAATTTAGCTATTTGAAAAGCTCCGCAAGAAATGATTCAAATCCACGCCGTGCCACTGAGATTCCAATTGAGGGAACGTGAGCTAAGACACAAGGCTACAGTTTTGCTTTCCAATCGCATATCGATTCTTCTCACAAGTAGCAAGACCTGCCTGGGATCACACTTACTTGGCCACCGTTTGAATACTCTTCCATTCTTTTCCAGTGGCCACCTTTCCCTGGTCTTACTCTCCTCTAACTCCCTGTCTCCAAACAAGTAAGCCACGAAGCTTCATCCTAGTTGATGAAGTCTTGCTCCAAAATGAACAGACAGCATTTTCTTCCACACCTTAGTGGCCCTGAGGACACAGGATAGAGTTAAAGTTTGCTACACGCCTTTGTACACTCGTTTGTAATGTTGGATAGGCTCTAAGGAGGCCAAGCATTTTATTTTAAATGTATGTTTTCCTTTCTACATGATCTTAGGTTTAGATATCCATTTCTATTAATTATGCTAGAAATATGGTAAATACATCTCTCTTTTTTTCCCCTCCTTCCTCCCTCCCTTCTTCCTTCCTTCCTTCTTGTCTGTGTTCAAAACAGTCTTTAGTTGATAGCCTCCTCAATTTATTTTTACTTTTTATAAGAAAAAGAATATAAATTTAGGACTATAACTTCAAGCACTATTTTTATTAGATCCCATGAAAACTAATATAAAATGTTTTGGTTTTCACAGTTTTCTAAACAGTATCTTGTGTATTCAATTTTCTCTTGAGCAAGTTATTATTTAGAAAAATACTTTTAAATTTCCCAGTGTACAGTACTTGGTATTTATTTAAATTCATACAATTAGTTAAAAAAATTCTACAAACTACATTTAATATTTAAAAAGTAGTATAATCACACCAAAATTGTACAGAAAGATAAAAAAGCAAATTCATCATGCAGAAATAATTATTTAGGTCCATATGCTAAGTTTCTATGATCTTTTCCCACATGCATACTTGTTTTGTGGAATTGTACAAATAAGTATTTTTTAAAATTACATTATTTTTCTTTATTTTTATCAATTGCTCCATAAAAATATGAGGCTGTCATTTACCATAAACATTTTCCATTTCACTGAATAAGTATTTATAACTACTAAATATATTAGGATGCATAAATTCTACCAAATGAATATGCTATAATTTGATTATTTCTTTATCATTGGACGTTTAATTTATTTCTGTTTGGGAGCTATGATAAATAATGTTGAATTAAGTTTATGACTTTTTCAGTGTTTTAGATTATTTCCTTAAGACACATTTACATAAATGAGGTTCTGGCACAGAAAGTATGAATATTTTTATGGCTCCTAATATAATACCAAATTGCCTTCCTAAAATGCTGCAGCATTTAAAAACGCAATCAGATATGCCTGAGAGTACTCATTTCTTTATTCCCTTGCTAGCATGAGATATTATCATTTAAAACCATTTTTCTTAATTGAAGAGATAAAAATGGAAATGTTTTAATTTGTATTTCCCTTTAATTTTTCATAAATGTGTTTATGTGTTGCATTTCCCAGTTTTTAAACTATCTGTTCATGTCACTTTACCATTTTTCATGTTTGCCTGGCAACACATGTATCATTCCAGCTGACCTTAATAGCTATTACTAAAACATCAACGAACTTTGTTTATTCCTATTACTGTATTTTATTCTCCTCAGATACAACTCTTAATGAGTCCATTGATCAAAATGATGAGAGTAATATTTAATACTTTTATCCAATACAGACTGTAAAGATAGATTCAAAGTGCATCCCAAACTATTCGATTAAATGCTTTCCCATCCCACATTTAAGTTCACAAGAAGTGTTGTAAAAATGATACGGTTCATTTCCAAAAGAGCCAGAAAAGCACAAACTTCTCTTAAACACCCACCATCCAAGAATCACCTCTCAGTGTACACATGCATATATTAATCAGTGGTTTTCATGTGATTATCTATTGTCTTGCTGGATCAATTATGTGAAAATCATGCACATCTGAATCTTAAGAAAATATATTCATTACAAAAAAACCCAGACAGATAGAAAAGGGAGGACAGCCCATGGTCGGCTACGAGCAGTCTCTACCCAGACATCCTCCTCCTCTTGTGTAGGCGGAAGGGCTACGGGGAGGCAGGGGGTGGGGGGCTGTGAGGACAGCTGGAACCAGGGGTGGTTTAGCAAACATATTCGGTAGGCGTGTCCTGCACAGTCATTTTGACTATGGCAATTAGCTGACCCAGGACAATGGTGTAAGAAGACTCCCAGCGAGTCCACATGGGTCCGTTGGCATATTCAGGCTGTGTGCCTGGTCATCCTCCCTGGAGCAGATCTGTCTCAGCCACCAAGCTGCCTAGGCCATCCCTCCCAAGCTGCGTTGCCGAGGCTGCCCTTGTGGGTTCCTTCTGTGTCTCCGTGTACCTGACAGGAGGCCCTGCTCTTTGGCAGGGAGTCAAATCTAAGAGTAGAATTCGATCTCCTGCTGCCCCAGGAGTTCTACCTGCCCTGCCTCCTTGCCACCCCAGCAGCACCCCTTCTCTGTGACTGTTCAGTGGCTCAGAGAAAAATAACGGAACAAAATAACAGTACTTTGGGAGACAAAATGTGTCTCCAGCTCTTTGCTCCACATTTGGTTTGCTCTGTGGACTGTTGAAGGGAGTGAAACCTAGGAGACCAGTCTGGAGTCTGGCCCGTCCTGTAAGAGACCTTGTGGAGCTGTGTGCATGAGTTAGGTTCACCAAGTGCTTAGAGCAGTGCCTGGCGCAAAGTCAATGCTTAATAAATGGAAGCTATTATCTTCTATATATAGGTTAGCTCTGTTTCTCAGGTTCTCCTTGGCTAAAGTTTCACAGGATTACCAATGGTTTCTTGCTGGAAATTGCAGCAATGAAATAAGAACCATACCCTCTTCAACTGTGTGCTTAATGTACACAATATTTTTTAAAAATTACCTTTTCTATGAATTCTTTGGAAACTTTTACAATTCTTTTTCTTTCCTTCACTGAAAGGAGTGGACAAAACCGTACTTTCATCAACAATTATAAATACTGTTATCAAAAGTTAAACTTCGAGTAGAGTGGAAGGATATGCGTGTTCTAACTTCAGATCCTATCGGATGTCTAGCATGTAACGCATGATTAATAAACAATAATATGGAAAAGAGTGCTTGTGCCGAGTGCGGCTCCAAGTGTATCAACTCACCAGCCTTCTAACCTGCTCCTATAAAACTGCCGGCAATGTTGTTTTCGTTTTACAGATGAGACACTGGCGCATGGAAGCTCACCCAAGGTCATTAAGCTGGTGTAGCACAACTGATGGTCAATTCAAGACATCTACCTATCTATCTATCTATCTATCTATCTATCATCTATTTCTTTTAAAACTCTATCATGTTAAGCATTAGATGGTATTTTTTCTAAGAACCATCTCTGAGCAAAACATGAATACACTGCAAAAATGACTGTTATTACTAATACATATCGATGGGCAACACCATAGTCCTAGAGTGACAGAAGTTCCCAGTGATTAATCAGCGAGAGGAAAAAAAGCTTGATAAGAAATTATTTATAAACATATTTGATATGTATGAATATATAGTGCTTATACATGCATGTGTGTAAATGCATGTTTTATATGTGTTAATGCATGTATATTTAAGGATACAGAATATTAAGGGTGGGTTGGATTATGAGTGTGTTTTATATGTGTTCTAGTGAGATACAAAACTATGTATATGTATTTTAACATTGTAGATGCAGTCTATTAAGAAGATATACTCTCACTGAAACAGAAAATAAATTATTTACCAAATGGGGTGATCTCATTTTAAGCTTTGAATGCACGGATGTGTATATTACATAAATATGTTAAATCTTTCTGGCCCTTTGTACTTTACCACTAGAAGGACATTTTAATTATCCAAACAAAGGCAATTCTGACTTCATTAAGCATAACACCAAGAAGGTCCATCCATGCTGTCTGTCACAGATGCAGAATTTTCTCCTTCCTCATGGTTGAATAATATTCTGTTGCACATGTGTGTGTGTGTGTGTATATATACATACACACATCTTCTTCATCCATTCATTTGTCAGTGGACACAGGTGTCTTGACAATTGTGGGTAATGTTGCAAGGAACAAGGGGGTGCAGATATCTCTTTGATATCCTGTTTTCATTTTCTTTGGATATATATCCAGAATTAGACTGAGAATGTTTCATTTCACCAGAGAAACAACAGGCTGTCCTTGAAAGAAAGAAATCAGGAGTGGAGCACCTTGAAAGGCCTGGGAAAGAGGTGGGTTTCTGCCTATCAGATTTAACCCCTTTTAAAGGGACAACCCTGTCCACCGCACACACGCTGCATAGTGTCTAGACGAAACCATGTTAGAACCTGGACATGCAAGTAGCATAAACAATGGAGTACAATAACAAAGAAGCTGGAAGTACAAAGTACAAATCCACCAGAAGCACTCTGGATTATTTTCTTGCAACTATTCATAACAATTTTTCATTAAAAATATTTTCTAGGATGAAGGCTAAACCATGTGGGTCACTGTACAACAGTCATGAGCCAGGACGGTCCTGGACAGAAAGCATGCGTAGGTACCCCGTTTGTGACCATGTATGGGTTTAGCAGTCTCTGTGTTTGGGCATTTGTACCACTGCGCATGCCTTTTAGCTGACTAGTTGCACTCTCTGCTCACTCCGCCTCCTGAAACTGATTTCTGAAGTTATTGCTTACTTTTCATCTCCACCATTTAAAACCCCCGATTTTCATTATTCCCTTGAACTATAGGAGTTTTAGCCTCGATGCTGTCCTGTTATTCAAACCTCATGGTAACAACCAGACAGCTTGGTTTCCTAGCCAATGAAGATGCATACACTGATGGCTTTTGAATATTAATGCTGTTGAGCACATCCCCGACCTCTAGGTATACAAACAAAAGACATTTCCAGGTTCATAAACATAGTCCTGAAAGTCCAAATTCCTTTCGTTGACATACTGCAAAATGGTCAGAAATTTGTATGACGGTAAATCTTTATTGACAAAATAAACTTTGAAGTGACTGAGGAAGATCTGAAAAGCTTATTCTGAGCCAGTATTCAAGATATGTTTTCCCTCCTATCCAAGAACATCATCCACATGAGGTGCTTAAGTCCCGGACAAAGTAAGTGGAATGCATTTATAAATTCCCCACCCCCTGGATGGATGCCAGAATTCACCACTGTCTCTGCACATTGTGGGTGATTGATTTGTTCATGCTAAAATGAGGGTCCGGCATTCACAGGTGAGGACTCTATGGGAGACACTAATAAATTCTTCCCTCTTCCATTTCAAATCTGTAACGCAGCAGAAGTCTGTTACTGTTGAAATGTGGTAGAGATAAGGTAGTGGGTATCAGATGCTCGCGCTGATGAGGTTCATGTCATCTTACTGGGTTGGTTTATCTTCCTTGATCCTGTAAATGACAGGACAGGGCTCTCCCTTCTTCACAACGATTCCAGGCGAAGACGCTTATCCAAGGATTTAATGGGATCCTTACGGGCCACCGTGTCCAAGACCGCACTACAGGGTTTCTTTGGCTTTTGCCTTTCCTTCTGAGTAAATCGTTTTGTTTTTCTTCTGCAGTTGTATTACTAGCTAGGCTGAGAACTTTTTCAGGATGGATTTGTTTTTGTTCTGTGTTCCCCTCTGCTTCCACCTCCAATGCTTTCATCTCCTCCCTCCCTCCATTTCTTCCTGTCTTTCATCCCTCTTTCCTTCCTTGCTTCTTTCCTTCCTTCCTCCCTTCCTCTCCACCTTCCTCCCCCATCTCTCTCCCCCTCACTCCTTCCCTCTCATTCTTTTTCTCTCTCTTCTACTATTACTCATGGTATAACTTCTCCTTTCTAGCCACAAGAATTAATGAATTATAGTCTCAGATCTGACACTCATAGTTTTGTGGGGAGGTAGGCCAAGGAGGTCAGAACTAGGATTTACATAATAGAACCATAGAATTTGGTAAATATTTTGTCACATTATCCTGGTCCAAAATTAACTTAGAACACCACAGATTTGTTGCTTCTAAAATGTGAACACAAAGTCTAATAATAGTACAATCTTTTTTTGTCTCTCAGTATCATGGAAGTCCTGAGAGACACTTGTTCAAGAATGGAATTTATTAAAAACATGGAGTTCTGAGTCCTCAGGTCATTTTTGGATAAGATAAACAAAACCCAACTTTTTTTTGTAGTGGCAGCTACACTCTTACTTTTTAATTGGTATCTATAATTCCTATTAAAACTTGCAGGTACACATTTTTTATAAGGAGCATCTCTCTTTAACGGAAGTAATACATCTCTGTCTCAAATAATAATTGAATAAAGGAAAGTAGATGGTTGATACTATGAAAAAGTTCTTCAATACATAAAGTGTATTGTCCAACTTAAGGAAATAGTTCAAGGACTTAATTTTTAAGCATATTAAATGTCACATGGGGAAATTAAAGAGGACTATACCATAAGACAAAATCCTGCACTGGCAACTTATCCTAACTGAAGCCCTCATTTCCTATAAAAATCCTCATAGGACTGGCGCAGGGGAAGTCTGTGATAATGCACCTCACCTCCGGTTGTCATTTTGCTTATTTGCAAATTCTCAGAGGAATATTCTTGACACCTGTAGACCCAGTAGGGTGTTCCATATGCTAATGAGTGTGTTAACATGTTATCCTTGTATAGTTTTATTATTATTTTCACTGATATGTGAACTTTTTCACTGACTGCAAATTCTTCCAATGCAGGGACAACACCTTGTGATTAGTTTACATCCCACTTAATAAATTCTACAGAGAGCATTAAAAAGAATGCAAGGCAGTCCATAGTCAGACAAATGTCTTTAAACTTGAACTTATGCCCTTATTTTCCTATTTCCAGCTCTACTCCTTCCTTTTCCCCAAACACCGAGTATTAAAGCTCATCACTTGAGAGTTTAAGTTAAAATTTTACCAGCAGAGATATCAAAACATACTGAATATCTAATTTAATCAAAAGTTTGAAAGTATTTTAAAAAATCATAAAGGACACCTCTTCAACATTGAAAAGAGGCTTCTAAAAATCACTGACAAGACACAGGACTAAGGAGAGTTTGCATTTTTGATGAATTCTCTTTCCATTTGCTCACAAGCGCTGTCAGACTTATTACAATGCTTTAAAAAGTTGACAATAAGTGATATTTGATTTTTGAAAACTCTTGTAAGCAATCTCATTTTACTCAGAAAATAATAATTGTCCTGAAATTCAATTTAATGCCCTAATTACACTCAGTATGCTTCATTTGAAATCGAAGACACAATAAAAATAAAGATTTCACTTTCATGTACTCATTATTTCTTATTTTAAAAAATAAAAGAAGTCTCCCCTGAAATATAATGAAGCTATTATAGAAGAAATGGGGTAATCAATTTCTAATATATAACATCATGGCAATGAAATGAACTATAATTTAAATAAAGTCATCTTCTGTTAGTTCAACAAAATGCAAAGGAAGCAGTTTACTGGCATATCCCATTTCTCTCACAGTCAGAAAGATGGGGCTAATGAAAGGACTTGAAGGTTAATAACAGTCTCATTTTGTTCTATCATTTATTCTCTCAAAACACAAAGCGGTGTTTTCACAAGGGCTCCTTGCCCCTTGCAAACAATTTCAAAATGACATTCAGAAATGAATAAATTGACTCAGACAAGAGAAAGTAGTAAGATTTGGTTGAAAAGGAAACTGATTTGGATCATCGTATGTCACTTAATTTTGCAATCTCTGAATCTCGGGTTCGTGATCCAAAGAGAAAGATTTTGAGTCCCAAATCAATAATGTATGTGATTACAAGGTAGTGATCACAGAAGCTCATGCAGTTTGGGGCCACTCTTTTGGAGGGGAGTGGGGTCAGGGGTAACATAAAATGAGATATGAACGTGTGGTTTCTTTAGCATATTATCTACATCGACTATTCCCAACCTCCGCTTCTTACTAGCTTTCAAGTGCATGCTTCTCCCATGTTCTTGGAAAAGTATCTTTGCTTCTTTATTAGAAAGACCATAAATTGCTTGATTAAGAGATTACTAAATTAACCCCATCTTAACCCCAGTATATTTTTTCTTTGACAACTGTTTCACTAGTTCCCTTTCTTTAGAAAACTAAAAATCAGAGTGGGGTAGTGGGCGGAGCAGAAATTTTAGAGTTTGCTTAACTGGTGTGACTTTGAACCAAGAATATAACCTTATAAGCTTCATTTTTCTCATCTTTAAAATTGTCATGATGACACCCATGTCATCAGATTGTTGGAGGCTGCATTTTATAAATATACAGTAACATAAAGTCTAGTTGGCATGAAAGAAATAGTAGCTCTTCCCTGGCTGGCAAGCTCAGTAGATTGAGCTCGGGCTGCAAACCAAAGTGTCGCAGGTTCGATTCCCAGTCAGGGCACATGCCTGGGTTGCAGGCCATGACCCCCAGCAACCGCACATTGATGTTTCCCTCTCTCTCTCCCTCCTTTCCCTCTCTAAAAATAAATAAATAAAATTTTTAAAAAAGAAATAGTAGCTCTTATGAAAATAAGATGGTCTTTCTTTTTTTTTAAAAGTACAGACCTCTCCATTTCTTCTCACTCCTTTTTTCTGCATCTTAAATCTTCCTCTTGCCCTTGGTTTCCTCTTGGTTTTCAGTTGTATACAGGTCCTCCTCACAAACAATTCCTCCTCATTTGGTTGTGCTGACCTACTCAAAAGCCATCATTATGTTTTGCTGCCTTCCTCCTCTAGCATGTCAGCAGCATTGTTTGCACTTCTTCCCTCCCATTTCATTTTAATTCCCTGCAATGTGTTCTTTTTCCACGGAACACCTCAAAAGCTGTACTTTCAGTCAAAAGTACAGGGAAAGCAGTATGCTGGATGCATATGGCTGATTCTTATAATTTTTAGACAGTGAGTTCAGAGCTTTGGGCTACAGATGGTGCATAGTGGACCCTTGGACTTGAACCACATGGTCGCATCCCTGCATTGGCCTCCATCCCTGCTCCCTGTGCCTCCTGTATAAGAAAAAATTGTGTGATCCTGTGCATCCACCACTGGCGTGCAGGATGGTCACTGTGTCCACTCCCATCACTTTACTACAATTCTTAAGTGTTATGCCTATTCTTCTCCATCATCTTACTTTATCTATAATCCTCCCCACAATTTTCAAGGCAGGTTTCATCATCCCCATGTTCCCCGAGGCAGAGTGACAGACTTTCCAGATTGGATTTTGCCCCAGAGGTAGTGCCTGGAGAAAGGTTTTTGCCTTTTTGTGGAGGGCAGAATTCTCAGATGGTTCCAGAGTTTCCTAGCTCCTGGCGTAAACTCATCTTCTAGTTAGTTTTTCAAACACTAACCCAGATTCTACTGTGAAAAGAGTTTGTAGATGTAACTAAGTTTCCATATTAGTTGACCTCAAGGTAAGGAGACAATCTGGGTGGGCCTGATTCAATCATAGGAGCCCTTTAAAAGAAGAGTTTTCTCTGGCTGGTCACACAAAGCAAGACAGAGCAACGTGCCCCAGCAGGCCAGAAAGAAAGCAAGCGTTCGCACTGAGAACTACCTCCAGAGCAGGTCATGTGGCATGAACTGCAGACAGCCTCCAGGATTTAAGAGCTGGCCCCATTGACAGCTAGCAGGAAGAGGGACTTCTGTTCTACAGCTGTAAGAAAATGATTCCTGTCAATACCAGTGAACTTGGAAGAGGACCCAAGCCTGAGAGGAGGACACCTGGTCAACACGTTCATTTCAGCCAGGATCTGGAGCAGAAAATCGAGCCACACAGTGCCCAGACTTATAGAAACTGTATTATCTAAGTGAAATAAGCCAGGTGGTGAAAGACAAGTACCACATGATCTTACCTATAAGTGGAACCTACTCAACAAAACAAACAAGTGAGCAAAATAGAACCAGAGACATGGAAATAAAGAACAAACTGGCAGTGACCAGAAGGGATGGTATGGGGGATAAAGGGGAAAAAAAGGGGAAAGGTCAAGTCAATGAACTTGTATGAAGTGCCCATCAGTAAATGAATGGATCAAAAAACTATGCTACATTTACATGATGGAATACTACACGGCAGAGAGAAAGAAGGAGCTCCTTGCCCTGGCTGGCGTAGCTCAGTGGATTGAGCACAGGCTGGGAACCAAAGTGTCCCAGGTTCGATTCCCAGCCAGGGTACATTCCTGGGTTGCAGGCCATAACCCCCAGCAACCGCACATTGATGTTTCTCTCTATCTCTCTGCCTCTATCTCTATCTCCCTCCCTTCCCTCTCTAAAAATAAATAAATAAAATCTTTAAAAAAAAAAAAAGAAGGAGCTCCTACCCTTTGCGACAGCAGGGATGGAACTGGACAGCATTACGCTAACCGAATTAAGCCAGGTGGTGAGGGACAAATACCATATGATCTCACCTTTAACTGGAACCTAATCAACAAAACAAACAAGCAAGCAAAATATAACCGGAGACATTGAAATTAAGAACAATCTGACAATAACCAGAGGGGAGGTGGGAGGCGATGATGTGGGGAAGGGGAGAAGGGTTTTCAGGATCAACTCTAAAGGACACATGGACAAAACCAAGTGGGGTGGAAGCAAGCTTGGGAAGGAGGTGGGGATGGCTGGGGTGGGTGAGTGGTTGGGGGGAAATGCAGACAGCTGTAAGTGAACAACAATAAAATAATTATTTTTTAAAAAGGGCCCATGGACAAGGACAATGGGGGGAGGATTGAATGTGGGAAGGGTGGGCAGGGCAGGGGAGAGCAAGTAGGGAAAAATAGGGACAACTGTAATTGAACAACAATAAAATTTTTGTAATTAAAAATATTAAAAACCGTAAGGCAAAGCATTTGCACTATTTTTAAGATACTATTTGTGATAAAATTTTAGACCACAATAGGAAACCACACACTTATGCTATTCACGAATTTTAGGGGCTCAGCTGATGGAAAGGAAACCCTTGTGGTTTTGCAGAGGAGTATCCGCAGCACGGTGCTGGCTCAGGAGTCAGTCAGATGGCCCGATAGTTACTTGAAGTCACACAGAAGATCAATGATGTGATGATCTGTGGACAGCACGTGGAACCCCTTTAGGCTCATTCTTCTTCTTTGTATGCTTCCTCTATTACCACAAATATTTGAATTCAAGTAAGATCACTATATCTTAGATGACATATTTGTTCTTAGCGCTTATTCCCACAGCAGACATCCTTCCTATCAGGGATACACTTATTAGAAACACACGTTTGTGTTCTCAGGTTCAAGGCTCTATTTAACCATGAACAAATTAACATTCACGGCTTTTACCGTGAGGAAAGTTTACCCATCAAAGATAATATGTGTGCACAAATATAGATGCGGTCATAACCTGAATGACTTATTACAAAATCAAGTAAAAAGTTTTAAATAATACTGAGTAAAGGAGAATCTCAGAAAACTTTGACTAATTCTTCATTTTTTAAATTAGCAGAGACAAATAGTAGAATATGAAGTAGATGTTGACAAAGGCGTTGATACCAGCCTCTGAGGGAAGTCTAGATTTTACTAAATGATCAAGTGCATTTATGGTATTATCAGAATGCTGAAATGTGAATGGCGTGTCTTATGCCAGATTCATGTTTGAGGAACTACAGGGAGCTTAAAGGTATCTCCACAGAATGGTACTAACATACAGTGTCACTGTCAGGAAATGGTGCCTTTCTAAAGCTTTTCCTAGCTAGTTCCAGCAGGAGGGAAACCCAAGAAGACACTGGCTCTTTATTTGCCATCACAAATCGGCAAGCAGCTAGGAAGACATGAAGAACATCATCTTGGTAATGGTCAGTTGGGCCATGTCCACATAGGGAAAAATAAAAACATACCTTTATGTTTTCACCCAGCTAGGTTGATCAAGGAAATGAGTCAAACCAGATAACAAAGCCCAACTGAACACCTTCCGGAGTACTTTGTACAGCAAGTTAGTCAATGCTTGGTCAGAACTGTTATACTTATTATAACATGCAGACTTAAAAATCTCAATAATAAAATATCTGGATGGCAACCTTCATGCTGATGAATGTTGACAACTTCTAGAATCTGATCATGTACTTCTAATTTCCCATAGTTCTTGAATATGATTAAACCTATAGGACAAAATGCTACATTTAAAGCCTGGCTTAATGCTAAACTTTAGTTTTCTGTATTTGAACGCTTCTCTCTGACAATGCTCTTATTCACTTGAGTATTTTGTACCTTGCTGAAAAGTACAAAATACTTGATGTCAAAGGTGCTGTAAGAAGTTTCTTTGCATTGTACTCCAAGTGAATGCATTCTTTCCAGATCGCAAGCACAATCGATAAGATGAATGAGTTTCTTGAATTCATTTAGTACCTTGTCTATAATAGTCCCGTTTCCAAATCACCACGGAACTTGGCAACTTTCCATCAGAGGCGACCTCAGGACCGAGGAAGCGAGGAGAAAGCACAGCAGCCTGCCTGGCCACGCTGTGTAATGCCGGACACTCTTAACAGGCAGTGATGGAAAGTAGGTGCTACTGTGTGCCCCTCTTGAGATATCCTTTCTAAAAACTTTCTGCTTTTATAGAGCACTTTAATTAAATGTAATTTGCATATGTTGACTACTAGCGGGTTTAAGCACCTTTTAAAATGCCTACTGACCATTTGGAATTGCTGGTTTAGGACTTCCTTATTTGCATCCTTCACGCATTTTCCTCTTGGTTTCCTTATCCTTTTTATATTAAGTTTAGAGTTCTTTATATGTCGTAGCTTATTAATCATTTAGTGGACATCTTCAAAAAAGAAGATTAAAATTATCTTTAAAATATTTCGACTTTGTGTGGTATCATCACCATGGTTAGAGTCACAGGTGCTTTTTCCAGCCCTAGATGCCTGTAGATGTTACCCGGTGTCCACGGAGCTGCCCAATGGAGCAACATTATTGCCACTGTCACATCCCTTGAGGACAAGGCCCATGCCAAGGTTTTCCCGGGGTGTCCCTCTCCTTATTCTTCCAAAGCTGCTGCAGCCCTCTCTAAATGGCTCTGGTCGTATTCCTCCTGCATGGCAGGCACAGAGACTCTTTGCCCTGCTGGCTTCTCCGCTGTTTGTTAACTGGGTGCACACCCAGCGCGACTCATGGTCAGAATCTCGTAACAGCCCAGATCACCTGCAGTGTCCTCAGCTTCCGATTTCCATTTGGCATCAGCTTAAAAAATAAATTTTTCGCTGGAACAATCAATAGATTTCAGGGGCACAGTGGTCTCAATCCCTACTTAACATGCATTTCCCCCTAACAATAGCAAGAACAACAACAGCAACTTGCAGAGATGCAACTCAGCCCATTCCATAGATGATTTCCCCCCATTTTTATGCTGAGCAGTTGTCTCCTTGGAGCCACAGATATCAGCTGCTTCACATTTGCATAACTACATTCAAGTGGTTTTCCAGAACAAAGGAACAGTGTGCCTCAAGATTTTTTTAACCTTGGCAAACAGAGCTCTCTGTTTTAATTTTTTTCCTTCTTCTTCTTCTAACTTCACACAGTTTTAAAAGCAGCTCAAAGTGCTTTGGATTCTTTCTTCACTTCAAATCTCCCTAAGAGGAAAGCTCGCTCCAGCTGTACCCTGAGATTGCCCCTGGGAAGATGGCTGAGGAAGGTCAATATCTCTCTTTAAATGAATTAATACATTTCAAGCACTTAGAACGGAGTCGACAAACAGCCAGTGCTCAACCAGTGTGAATTAGCTCTTATTGCCCTTGCTCAGCCAGCCCCACCACATCTTACCACACCCTTGCTAGTCTACTTCCTCACAATCCTTAGGCAGAGAAATAGGATCCAGCTCTAAGGCCTGGCTCTGTGTCAGTCCTAGTGTCCAAAGATCATTACAGTCTGCCCTGTTCTAGAAACTACTGGAGAGAGAATGTCACTAGGGAGCTCCCGCAGCGGGAAGTTAGCAGGCATTTCAGAGTCCAAGGTCAGGCTGTCTGTTCAGACCATGTTCACGGGACCAAGATACTGGCTTAGGTCAGGTCTGCAGGTCTAGACAGGGCACAGGATGCTAGGAAGAGCACTGTGTCACAATCCAGCAGTAACCTGCACTGGCTCCACCCCGGACAGAAAAACAATGAAGCAGAATTCAGAGTCACACCTACCGGTGCCTGGTTCCAAAGCCAGCTGAGCCTTTTCCTTGATATGCGATCTTACATGAGGTATCTAACCTCAGTTTCTTCCTCTGTGAAGTGGGGATACTAATAGTTACTACTTCAGGGGGTTGTGGTACAGGTTAAGTATATGTTATGTATGTAGCATGTGTTAGAACAGTACCTGGCATATTGTGAGGTGTTACAATTGTTGGCTTGTTGAAGATCCTAGGTTGCTGAGGGGAGCTGGGACACAGGGCTGGTCATGGGGATAAAAGTCCCTGCAAGGGACAGAGCTGGGGGCTCCTGCAGCACAGCGGAGCTCTGCAGGTGCAGAGGGTGAGTTCGCTGTGGGATCCAGTTAGTGGTGCAGCGAGTGTATTAGTCGGCATTCTCCAGAGAAAGAGACCCCATAGGATTATATGTATGTGGAGATTTATTATAGGAATTGGCTCATGTGGTTTTCTGATAGCCCACAAGTCCCTTTATCTGTCCTCTGCAGCTGGAGAACCAGGAAAGCCAGACCAGCTAGTTGGTCTCAGTCTGAAGGCCTGAGATTTGAAAGGTCAATGGGATCAATTCTGATCTGAGACCGAAAGCCCAAGCACCGTGAGTGCTGAAGTCTGAGGACAGGAGGAGCGCAGCCCAGGTCCAGGGGAGGCAGCGTCAGCTCGCCCTTCCTCTGCGTTTCTGTCCTGTTGGCGAGCGCAGCAGGTGGGACGGTGGCCACTCGCAGTGCGGAGGGCCACCGGCTTGACTCAGCGCACCAACTGAAATGCTAGTGTCTTCCAGAAACACCCTCAGGACACACCCAGAGATGTGTTACCAACTCTCTGACCATCCCTCGGCCCATTCAGATTGACACAAGGGTGACCATCACAAACCAGTCTTTCTTTCAAGTCTTTCCTAACACGAATGAATCATTAATACCAGAAATATCGCTAAAATACTCCTGTGTATGTTTTGCCCATGTAACCCATTTATTCTCCGAATATAAGCTCCACAAAGACAGGATTTTTCATCTGTTCTGTTCACAGTTTCATCACTGTTATCCTCAGTACCTACCATAGACTCTGAAACACGGCGGGTACTCAGAACATGCTAGTTGAATGAAGGACCAAAGGAATTTGAATTGTGACAAGACTGCGTCTTCAGATGGGGGCACAATTATGGACCGAGCTGGGAAGATGAGCGGATGGGGAAGACAAGATAAACGCCCTTCTCTACTGAGAGTGGGGAGTATGCCAGTTGAAGAGATAAACTTTTGCCTACACAGGCACTATATTTCTTTGCAGTTCACCCAAAGTTAAACTATAATCCTCTCATCTACAAGCCAAGGTGTTGAGTATTAACTACTCGATTGCAGTTGTATGCCTGTAGAATGTTGAAACTGAAAAGTTAGGCCTTCCCACCAATGCTTGAAAAATGACGGTGGCCAGCAAACGGACATATGCTAAGTGGAACAGGTGACAGGGGAAATGAAGCCTGCTTTACTGCCTCCTCACGTACACGTCACCATCTTCTTTACAAAATGTTCGCTTTCCCTCCTAGACTCTAAGCCTTATGAGGGCAAGAGCAATATATACCCCATTATAATTTTAGCATCTAAAATAATTCAGTGACGGTTATGTGGGAGGTGGCTGCCCTTGTTTGATTAATTAACACACACATTTTACAGGTAATCCAACTTAAGTGGTACATTGCAAAAACTAAAATGTTTTCTCATAGCAAGTACAATGTTTTTATGTGGTGGTAAAAGTGCTAGATTAATAACCAGAAAAAAGGCTTTGGTTGTAGTTAGACAAACCAAGAGAAGTTGACCAATTTCTTTAATCCTTTCAAAACCTATAAATATCTACGTGGTTTAAATGAACCATAAAACTATAGTTTGCAATTTAGAATGGAAAACATTACTTAGTTTCATCTCATCAGTGAATCAGAAGGCAAGTACCTGAAGCATTCCACGCAGTTATTTTGTTACATAAATGATATTTTAAAGAACTCATTAAAGAGTCGTTAAATAGTTTATTTACCTGTAGTTATACTTTCTGTTTTACCTATAGAGTGAAAATGAAATGATTTAAATTTTGCAAGCTGGGAAATTCTGTTAAAAGCAATCTATTATATTGCATTTAAGTTTATCCAGTGATAAGTACAATTGCACAAGTTTTGGCTTAATATCTTTTCAGGTTTTTTGTTTTGTTTTTGATAGTGTGAGTATACAGCTTTCAGGTTACCACTAAGTTTTTTCTTTTTGTAGCATTGATATAAAATTTTTATGAAGTCTCTATGTAACCTATGGTTTATTGGCCCTTAGGTTGTTACAGTTAAGTACTTTAGGTCCAGCATTTTATAGGATACACTTATTCCAAGTAAATAACTCATTCCAAGTAAGAAACTCATTTCTGCATATTTCTTTACTACTTGCTTATCTTCTATGACAAATGCCCTTTCAAAAGATTAACAACATTGAATGTTTAAAATCTTAGGCAAGGTGATAGAAAATTAGTTTGAACCACAAATTTTGAATATTTAATAAAGCATTAGTGAAGAAACTAACCAACCAACCAAATAAAAAAAAACAACCAATTTATTATTTTGACAGATCCTAAACCAAAAAACTCATTTTAAATAGCTACAATCTTTCATTTGCTCCATTATGGTTAAAAGTCTGCTAGTAATTCCATTATAAAACCTATTTCCAGAGAGATTCTATTTGTCAATAAAAATTAATTATAATTTGAGTTTTTTTATGTTGCTGTAACATACCATGAAATTTTGTTCCTAAAATCATATGACTCTAGAGAATACTGCTAGCTTCTCCATTCCATCCCACCCCCCACCTCCCAAATGGCTTAGTAGACAAGCAAACAGAGGCTTTTCAAAATATTCTCTTTGGGTCTCTATACAGTATTTAACAAGATGATATTGTTAACTATTCCCAAATGTACATAGTGTGCTTTCTTAAATGACAACTTGATAATAATTACTTTTTTAAGGAAATCATATATATGATATCTATAAATATGTATATCATTTACATATGTACATATGTAAATACATACATATATACTTGTGTGTGTATGTGTGTATGTGTATGTGTACATAACCCAAAATAAAGGGCACATTTTGGGTAACTGGGAAGTACTATTTTAAGTTAGATATTTCCAAATCAAACCTTTACATATTTTTGTATATGTATATGTGTGTGTAATGATTACGGCAATGCTAGCTTCTGTAACAAAAAAAAATCCCCACATAATAGCACAATGCGTACAGAACAGTTCTGGATGAGGTGCAGGGGGCAGTCAGTTACATAACTCTCATATGACTGTTTAGGGACCTGGTTTGAAAGAGACTGTTATCTTCAACACATGGCTTCCAAGATTTTCAGTGGCCTTAATTCCTGGTATCTGGAAGTGGAAAGAACCTGGGAGAACATGACTGAGAGTTTTATGGGCTAAACCTGGAGTGGAACGCGTCACTCATACTCAGATTTCATTGGCCAGAACTCCTGCCAGCAAACGAGGCTGGGAAATGGAGTCCAGCTTCCTGCGTAGGAAGAAACACAGAAATGTGAAAACACAGATTTTGGAAAGCAGTTATTAACAAGTGTCCCAACCTGCGTGATTGATTCACAGCATCGAGGACAAAGTCACATAGCTTCATTTAAACTTCTCACGTAAAATAAAGGCGGCCATGTTTCCTGTCTATTTTCTGTAAGGCATTATCTGCCTGGGGCAAATGGATGCATAGTCCAAGCTTCAGCCAGGTTGGATTGTAGAAGAGGTTGACTTATTTATTTAGTTGATAACATATTCAAAACGAATGTTTTCCTAAAAACACTAATTTAAAAATTAAGGTTTCCATAATTGAATATGTATCTTTGCGGAAGGAGCTTAGAGCTCATTTCACTGGGCCTTCCAATACAAACTACTCAAATTCATCTGAGCCATATGACATCGGTTGGCCACTAGTACACTGGAACTTGTCGTAATCAGCCTCTTAGAGATCAAAGTCTTTGCTTTACACTAGAGCTTTGAAATTAGGGAGCATCATGGAGGGCGTGTGGAATGGCACACAAGTCCCTAATTAGTAAACTATGAGACCAATTACGTGACGATTCCCTTTTTAAAAATGTCACAGATGATTATGATTTAGCTTTGTCAGATAGATTCTTTTATGTATCATGTCTCCCATGGCCTTGATAAAGCAAACCCTATATTTTTGACAAATGCATTAAGACCACCCATGTGAGAAAGTTCCCACAGCCAGGGACTGAGGGTGGCTTTTGGCCAACAGCCAGCGAGGGCCGTCAGCCCTCGGTGTGACTGCCCAGAGAAGGTGAGTGCTGCCCCAAACCCGCAGGAGGGCGTGCGGAAAACTCCTCCACTGCTCCAGCCATCAGATGAAAGGGCAGCCCCTGGGCCCATGTTTGCTTGTAGCCTCCTAAGAGACTGAGCATGAGCAGCAGAGGGGCATAGCTAAGTCAAGCCCATATTCCTGACACACAGCAACAGGGAGATTCTAAATGTATGTTGTTTTAGCTGCTAAGTTTGGGGGTGGTAATTTTTAATTAAAAATTGATAGCTAACATATGACTCAGACTGTGCCATTTGCATACTCTGCTGACTCAGAAGTGATCTCCTAAAAATGGAAACCGTATCTTTTTAATTTTGGTGTAATTGATGCCTGACAATAAATACTTGTTTAATTAAGGGCATGGACAGGTATAAATGGGGGCGTGAAGCCTCTAGTCTCCAGCCCTCTGCGCCGTGCTGCTCAGAAAAAAAAATGTCCTTGGAGTCTCCGTTTGCTTGTCAGGACTGGTTATTGGTAATCCCATCACACGGGTGAAGTGTACGGGCTACAATCATGTGACCTTTTGTGTCTTTGCACCAACTCCTATCAGCAGACACTGCCAGAGGCCTGCAGAGGAAGTTTTGCATATTTGTATTATTACACAACTTTTCTACACATGGATATTTTCATTAGTTTTTATAGATTTAATTTTTCTTCACAGGTCTAATGTTTAGATTCAGAAATACACTATATGCTGTGCATATCAGTGTTTAAGTGCTTAATTATATATTAATTACACAGCTTTGCTTCTATAAATATATTATATTTTGATTTATAGCAAAAGAAGAATTATACAAATAAATTTATAAGTGTATAAAATGGGACATCTGCTTATTTATTATTAAACAGTTAAATTATAAAGCCTACCCTGCTGATTTTGATAGAATACTCAAATTGATAATAATAAATAATAATGCCAAAAATCATTTGCAAGATTTTGTGGCTTGCCAAATGATGGAAGCTCTTGGTATTTTGGAAGGAAGACATATAGGAACAAAGAACATTCAAACCGATGTGTTGGCTTTCAGCACAAAGAATATGAATTAGAAAAATCTGGAGGTGGAGAAATGTCACTTACTGCCTCTGTTTGAGGTGAATGATTATTCAGCAATCAGCCACCTCACTGTAAGCCATGTGTCTGGAGGAATTTAGAGAATTGCTGATTTTCCCTCTAACATCTTGATACACGTGCTTTGTACATTTCTGAGGGCTTCTGTTGGCCAGTAGCAGTTTGCATTTGCTTTGAAATACTCTATGAACAAAGAGGATAAAATAAAAAAATAAACGGGTAGAACATAGGAATAAAACCTCCAATAATTATTGGCAATCAAGAAATTAAAATAGCCTATAATTTCATAAATTTTTAAAATTATAATTTTAGGGTTTTTTTAAACCTATAATCAATCCACCTATATGAAGCATTTGTGGTGAACAATAATGGCTTAAAAGGCTTTCCCCCGTGCATTATAGTGAGGGTAATATCCGACCCACTGCAATTTATTATATATAATGATTATTAGCACATTACATGAATGTAACAGAGGTCTGTATTGTTCCGTTTATTTAACTTTGATATAACAAGCTTTGAAGACAGAGAGGGTTGCCAATTATTTTTCTCATTGAAATTAAGCATTTTAAATTTCTGGTACTTAGTACAATGGAAGTTGCAAAATGGTATAAGAGCTGCATTATTCTCCAGGTACAGTCTGTGGAGCTGAATAATACATCCCTTGAAAGGATAATCATTTAAATAGAATTAGTGCAGATTTGGCCCCTAAATAGAGGATAGAGCCTAATCATTATGTGGATAGAGTGCTAAATGATACTTGATACTAAATCAAATAGCATTGATAAAATCCCTAGGACAATGCCGGGCCTTAGTAAGGACCTGAAAAGTTTTGAATTTGCCTTTACAGCCCGAGAGTCTTCAGTCTCCTCATGCTTCGCTCAGGTACACGAAGTTGTATCTCTGTAGTCCTCTGCTCCTCCTCATGAGCCTCTGGATCAGTCTCTTAGGGCTTCTGCCACAAAGTGTCACAAATTGGGTGACTAAAAACAACAGGAATCACTATCTCACTGCTCTGAAGTCTGTAAGTCCAAAACTAAGGAGCGGCAGAGCCACTTGCTTTTGAGATTCCCCCTTGCCTCTTTCAGCCTCTCCTAAGGACACCATTCAGGCTGAATTAAGGGCCCACCCTCCTCCAGTATGACCTTATCTTCACTAATTATATCTGCAATAACCTTGTTTCCAAATAGTCACCTTCTGACAAGTTATGACCCTTCATTTGGGTGCATTCTATAATTTTCTTACGTGAATTATGCTTGTGTAGTAAGTTACAGAACCGACGGTAAGGGTTCCCGGTTTTCATTAGTGTCAGGACTTCCTTTCTGAAACCATAGCCCATGGAGTTACCAAAGATCAAGACCGAAGTGGACTTGATTTACATATGATACTTCCTACTCTCGTGATTCCATTGTGGTTCAAAACCCAGAGGAAAGGCATCTTTCCTGATCAAAAAGGTGTGGTGGGGAGCAGTAGTAGAAAAATAGGAAGAATGAGTACCCTGTGCAAACATGACTATAATCCTAGTTTGGTGGTTCTTCTGTACTGAGATTTCCTATTCTTATCTTTTTGCAACTCCTCGGCATTTTCGCAGCTACTTAACACCCGCCCTTGAGGACTAGAAACTCTCGCTTTAACACTGAGGGTTAGATGTATACACAGGTCATATCTTGACTCAAGGAAAGCTGGAAAGCATCCCAAGATCATTCATGGAGTCTCTCCATGATAGATACGAAATGCAGGCTGCAACCTGGCCGGGCAATTACCTTGTCTAGGAGAGGAATGGTTATTATCAATGTTAGCCTCATAAGCTATAGCTCCAAATCCCACTGCTTAATTGGGAAATCTAATCTAATTGACTGTTACCTCCTTATTAAGTCAATATATAAGTATCATTCTGAACTAGATCACTGAAGAATACTGCAACATTTAGATTGAAGAGAAGTTTGTCTACACTTGTTTCCTTACATTGATTTCCAGGCAAACACTGGTGGTCAATACATGTTTGTTGGTTAAATGAATGACAAAATAATGCATAAATCACAGTGCAGGGGTGAATAGAAATAATTAAATAGATATCTCAGTGAGACACCACTAAAGCATACAGCAAAAGTTATTCAGATTTCAATTAAATTTGGTATTGCTTCTTCACTGGATTATTTGGCCTGTGAAGACCGAGGAGAAGTTATTTTTATCTAATTCAAATTCAAGGTGCAATTCTTTTGTTTACATGCACCTTGTCTTACAGACACATGCTATTTACTTATAAATCCTATGTGTTAAAGTCATGGGAACTGCTATGCAGTCCCTAAACTAAGTGAAATATACCATGAAACCCATTTTATCTTTCTCATTTCTATGACTACAAACTTCCACCTCGTAACATTTCTCTCAGAAAATATTTATAGTATTCATATTTAATTATTTAAAAAGAATGACAGAATCCCTCAAAACTTTCAATCAGTATCTTTTCAGTTGCAAATTTTCTAAGAATGAGGTCTTTTACTTAACAGATAATATTTTCAGGGTATTTTACTGAGCCACGTGAACACACATTTTATGGTTGAACCACAGAGGTGGAAGGTATCTCAGAGAGTATCCAACTCAACTCCCTCATGTTTCAGAGAAACAAATTAACCACAGTAATACAGAGTATATTTCCTTCGGTCACCTTGCCAGCTAAAAAGCTAAATTTAGAATGGTGTGTCAGGAGGGAGGCTCATTTATTATCGCTATTTTCCTTCCTTATTTTTGCCTTTGTCTACACAGCGTTTTATAACAAGAACACATACAGTGACATATTAAATCATATAAAAGTAGAAACAGAAGTAAATTTAAATAAGAGTAGAAAACCAAATATGCAAAAACAAACAATAAAATGCAGGCTGTAGAAGTTTACACATTAGCTATCATTTGGGTTTAGTATTTTCTATCCTATAATCCCAGGGTCTCTGAGCTCACCAGTTTGTGACTGAAAAATAAAGCCACATTCACTTTTAATATCCACTTAGAATAGTATGAGGCCCCACTGGCCTGACTGTACAAAAGATACCCTGTCAGGCTGACCATCAGCTACTTCCAAGAGGTCTCCAGAGTGGGGCGCGACCTTCTGCGGACCCAAGGGCTGTGGGCTCCTTGCTCTTTCATCTGGAGAATGGGATGTGTTCTACCTTAGTTGCCCACAGCACAATGGGGACTAGATTAAAATAAATAAAAACTTCTCAATTTTTTGAATAACAAAGGGAATTACAGAGAATAACATATAGCTATTAAAAGACTCCGAACAGTGGCAGAATGCCCTCGTAGGCCAGCACTCAGCCTTAATCCTGTCCACCTCCTTCCTAGTGGTGGGTGGCCATCATTCACCACTGCAAATGTTTCAGGAATTTCCAAGTCTTGGATCCTAGAAGTCAGGCCAAAAGAGACTCACAGACCCTAAAAGAGAAGGAAGTTTCTCTCCCTTAAGCCTCAGGACTTCTTCCCGAGTTCTTAGCATCCCCTCCAGTGCTGACACCCAGTTCTGGGATGGGTCCCATCTTCACACGCAGGATGGCCACAGGATGCTCGCACTGGCCACAAGACCACTGCAAAAGTCTTCACTAGCGCATTTCCCAAGTCCGACTGACCAAGGTCATTACCATGCAGGGGACCTTAAATGATTGGACAGCACAGGGTAATACCAACCTTAGCACAGTTTGGTTTCATATTCTTTATATTGATATTAATCATTGAAAAAAAGTCATAGTCTAATCATACCAAAGGTATCTTTCTCAGATGCCTTACAACAATGTTGTATTACCTAATTCGTGTAAATAGAGAAAAAGTATTACTTTTTAGCAGAAATGAATACAGCTATCTCATTAGGTACATGGATTTAAAGATTTTATTTATTTATTTTTAGAGAGAGGGGAAGTAGGGAGAAAGAGAGGGAGAGAAATATTGATTGGTTGCCTTGCCCCCGAAAGGGGACCTAGCCTGCAAACCAGGTATGTGCCCTGACTGGGAATAGAACAGGCGACCTTTCTGACTGCAGGATGACACCCAACCCGCTGAGCCACACCAGTCAGAGATAATATGTACGCAGTAGTATGTTAGCATATTTACAGCCGAGATTTGAGGGGATGAGACCCAATGGTTGTGCCTGGATGGGCATGCATGGAACGCAGTGATCCCATAGGTCAGGAGAGGAGGCAGCCTGGATGGGTGAAGCCAAGAGGGTGGTATCCCTGGCAGTTGGCAGTGAGAGGGCTGACCCCGAAAGCCTGAAGGGACGAGCATAAAGGTGGAAGGACCCACGACTGACTGCCTGCTTCAGCATTTCGCGTGTTCCAGAAAGTGGCTCTCACTACTTGATTCCTGCTGCCTGGGGTAGAACGGAGTCCTGTGTGATGCTGACAGTGACAAGGTCAAAGGACTGTGAAGGCCACGAGCCAACTCTCAGGACTAAATTATCTTATGACACACAGGTCTACATTTTCTTGTTCTGAATCGTTACAGAAAAAAGCACTCTTTCTGGGGAAGATTTGAAATTAAACAACTTCTCCCATTATTCGTGTTTATTTTAAGTCCACAAAATGTGACAGGATGCTTTAAAACAGAAGCCCAGTAACTAGCAGACTGGTTGATGAGTTCCATGATCGTCGCTATAGGACAGTCGAGAGTCCATAAATGAGAAATTGTCATTTTTACGAGGCACGGATTTTGAAACATTAAATCACTATTTTCCCATCTATAATCATTCATCAATGCTTAATTAATAAATAACCTTTTAAATGGCTTGGCCTTCACTAGAGTCACTTATGCAAATGGGACATATTAATGTCAAATTAAAGCTGATGATGTATAAGTAGCTATGAATCATTTGATAGATTATAACAGTTCTTTTGTAATATTTTGGAGCACTCATTGCACTGAGTACCCTATTATTGTTAGAGTCTTTGCATAATGCTTTAGTTAACACATAAGCTATTTTAAAAACCAAGTGCTTTTGCTCTCATTGTCCTTGGAATTGATGGTGACATCCCACGTATGAGGGTATTTGCTTTACTTCCCATCATTCCCTTGATTTTACTACTTGATCATATGCAATGTAAATGAAAATTTTTTAAAAATTTTACTTATTGATTTTACAGAGACAAAGAGAAAAGGCGAGAGAGAGAAAGAGAATGAGAGAGAGACAGAGAGAGAGAGAAATGTCAATTTGTTGTTTCACTTATTTGTGCATTCATTGTTGCTTCTTGTATGTCCCCTGACTGGGGATTGAACCTGAGATCTTGGTGTATTGGGACAATTCTCCAACAAACCAAGCTACCTGGCCAGGGATTCAAAATTATTTTGTTAAAACTCTTTGGTTTAGGAGAGGAAAATGTACTTAATGCAGCCTGTCCACTTGGAATTTGCCTTTTAGGAAGCAGAAAATAAGTTGTTTGCTGGAACTTATAACTTTCCTCAGTTAGTATTCAATGGCAATAAATGTCAAGGTGTCACTCAAAGCAATGAACTTAATAATCACATACCAGTGCTTATATTATCTCTGATAATATTACAGATGAAATTCAGGCTACAAAGAACTGTGTCTTTGCTTTTTTGTGTGTGTTAGAAATGGAAGACCCACTAAAATCCACAAGCTGGGTATGTGGTGGCCACTGACCCTAGCGGATCCCTTTGTATTAACCCCAATAGGTTGTTGTAGAATTTCTAACTCCATGATGGAAACTAATTGATAGACCCATTACACTTCAGAAAATGATGGGGTAAAATATGAATTCATTGTTAGATCTCAATATTTTTCTCAACAGTTAAAACACTTCTACAGTTATTTCATCTCCCAGAAAAAAAGGTGTAGTGCCAACATTTCCTTTAATGTCTAAATTCTCTATGACAAATGTAATTTAGGCATGCATAAAAATGATAGAAGTTGCTGAGGATATCAAATTTCTCCTATTTTAAAATTGTGTATCCTTCTTGTATCTTCTTCTCATTTGCAATCACTTAAGATAACAATTATCTTTATGACATTTCAACTCTTTTTAAAAACCATTCAGTCTTTGTAGCCAGATAATTTTCTTAAACTTGGGTAGTATGCAAAATGTGGACTTAAAATACCAATTAGAAAAATAAAATTATTCTAATTATGGTTACTGACTGTATAAAGAAATGTTATATTGCTTCTTTGGCATTTTTAACCTTTAAATCTTCTATGTTCCATATGTAGTATGTTAAGTAGTTCATGTCTCAAATTATACTGATAGATTTCAATACCTTTGTTTCTCTTTTGTCTGTTTGATATATCATTGGACATACATCATGAGAAGGGTATGTAACATCTCACATGTCCAATATCTTATAACCTCAATTTTTCATCTCTTATAACATAGCTTGAATCATTTCTCCATTTTTCAGCACATCCTTCAATATTTGTCTTTGTACTGAAAATCCTTTTAAAACTTTGAATGACTGAGTATATTTTTAAAATAATTTTGTAGTTAGTGGACTATTTGGATGGATAGAACATTTTAAGGTAAATGATTTTCCTTCAAAATTGTAAAAAAAATTTTTTTTATCTTTCTGCATTCAGTGTGCTGGTTTGCTCACTTGCAGGAGACTTTTCTTTTCATCTGGAAACTTTTTGAAGTTAGTCGTTGCATATGATAGTCTCAATTTTTCTAATAATTTATCTGCCTATCCTTGTTTTCTTTTCATTGTTTGCTCTTTTCCTTGAGGTCATCCATCTCTCTTTAGTTCTTGAAAATTTATTTCTATTACTTCCTATACATTTTTTGTTTTTATTTTTCTCTTTTAGAGACTCTTATAATCTAGCTGTTGACACATTTCTTTCTGCTGCTTATGTCCCTTAGATTTTCTACTATGTCTCCCTTTTGTCCTTGACTGCTGCTTTCTGGAACGTTCCTATACTTCGATTTCAGCACACTGAGCTATCAGCTATGTCCATCTTATCATTTATCTGAATCACGTTTTCTTCATTTCAACTCATATTTTTCATATTTCATATTTTACTAGGTCTTGTGCTGTTTGGCTGTTGTTTTATATTACCATTATCTTCTTTATCTTTGAAAGGATATTTATTATGCTTGGTTTACATTCTTGGTCCATCTGCTCCCATAATTATGTTTCTGATGCATATATTATCTCAAGGCTCAGCCTCTGGACCTCTTTGCTTTTTACCTACAGTCTTTCTGTGGTGATCCCATATGGTTTAGTGGCTTTAAATATGATTTGATTGGGATGGCTCCCAAACTAATATATCTAGACCCCTTCCACTGAGTTCTAGCAGGAGCTCCACCTGCCAACTCGAATCTCCATTTGGCTATACAATAGGCATCTTCAAATTCAGTGTCCCAGGCTAAAATCCACACTCTTTTCAATACACCCACTCTTTCTGTAATCCTTTCCATTTTAATTAAGATGTTCTATTGTTTCACTTATTTAGACCAAAAATCTTCCTATCTATGTATTCTTGGCTCCTTTCTTACTCACATGCCTTACATCCAATATATAAAACATGTGATGTGTCACCTCTATTCCTCACCTCTGGCCTAAACCACCAGCTTTCCTAGGATTACTGCAAGAGCCTGTTTTCTGGTGTTGCCCTCTTCTCAGCACAGAAGAAAAAATGACCCTGTTAGACTGTAAGCCGATCTTCCTCTCAGAATATTCTAATAACTTCTTGTCTCACTCATGGTAACAGTCAAAGACCTGACTGTGGCCCGTGGGGTTCCACTTCATGCTTATACCTCTGGCACTCCTGACTCCATTCTGTGACCTCACCTTCTACCCCCTCCTTTTTCACTCTCCTCTAACAACCACACTGATCTTCTTGTACTTCCTTAAATATACCAACTTCTTGGAGGAGATGATTTCAAAATACCTTTGTACCTAGGCCTTCTGTTTTCTCACTCGCCCTCACTAAAATTTCACATCGCTAGTCATTTGACTCGTATATCACTCCTTCCTAATTGATTTTTTTCTTCTTTGGTAACCATAACTACCTAGTATTATATTTATTTATTTATTTTATTTTTCAATTAAGGTATTATTTACATATAGTAAAATTATGCATTTTGACAGATGTTGAGAGTAGTGGAAGACCCACCATCATAATAGTGATATAATCAGTTCCACCGCTCCCGAATTCCTCCATTCCACCACTCCCCAACCCCTGGCGACCACTGGTCTGTTCCCCTTCATTATAATGTAACCTTAGCCCTGGCTGGCGTAGCTCAGTGGATTGAGCAGATTGGGCGCAGGCTGCGAACCAAAGCATTGCAGGTTCGATTCCCAGCCAGGGCACATGCCTGGGTTGCAGGCCACAGCCCCCAGCAACCGCACATTGATGTTTCTCTCTCTCTCTCTTTCTCCCTCCCTTCCCTCTCTAAAAATAAATAAATCAATACATAAATAAATAAATAAAAATATAACTTTTACCGGAATGGCATATACCTGGGATCATACCGAACGTCACTTTTTGATTTTGGCTTCTTCCACTTACCATAATGTGTATCTCAGCTCTTTTTATCACTGAGTAGTAGTTCCTTGTGTAACAGAGTGAAATGCTTCCTCACTTTGGTGGCCATCAGGCTTGCAGCTCCTGCTCTAGATACTCTAACTAACCAGAGGAATTCTGCCTCACCCTGGAGCCGCCCTTTGTGCGTGAAGCAGTGGGGAAATGTGCTCAAAGGAATGACTCCAGAACCGGACTCAGATCAGTGGGCGCAGACCAGGAGCAAAGGGATTCAGAAATCTCCCATTTTCCTTGGACCCCTTTTCATCCCCTGGCTCTCTGTAGTCTGCACCTGCCTTTTCACCCCACCCATCCGCACCCATGTCTTGATATATAAGATGCCTGAACGTTGAGCTCTCCGATGATGGCTTTGAGAATTAGACCTCCCATTTTCTCAAGCTAAGCCTTCTGGATCAATAAACTTTTCCTTACTCCTGAATTCTGATCTACTGAATACAGGCATTTCTTTTGAGGCACTGGGTACATGAACATTGTACCTGTAACAATTGTATGGCTGTGCCACAATTTACTTATTCACTCCCCCTTTGAGAGACATTTGAGTTGTTTCCATTATTTTGTGATTATTAAAAAAAATCACAATATTGACATACAGGTTTCTATGTGTTAGATTTTAATTACTCTTGAGCAAACATCTAGGCATAGATCACTTGATCATGTGGTAGGTGTATGTTTAACTTCATGAGAAATTACTAGACTCTTCATTAATATGTTGCCAGAGGAAATGGGTTCTTGCGGTGTCCCCAGAAAAGAATTTCAAAGGGCACACCCATGGGAGACGTTTAAGTGTAGTGGCAGAATTTATTGAGGTTGAAGGAAGTAATACACCCTTGGGGATGTAGAGGGCAGGCAGGCTCTAGTAGCAACTGCTCTGAGACCCCTGATCATCTTGCATATATTTTCTCGGTTTGGGGGAACAAGCAGGTTTGTTATTCAAACTGACCAAGCTACTTCCTGGGTTTTCCCCAGCTTGTGCTGGGCAGTCCTCCTATCTTACCTCTTTCTTAGATGTTCTGGGGTTTCATGCACTTATCCCATCTAATCCTTTCCCCAGATTTTCCTAGGCTAGATTGCTCCTCTTTATGTTGCCATTTTGGTTCCTAAAGTGCATGCCTCAAAGTTCTACTTAGTCATCTGGTTTCTACTGCACATGCAACTAGCCAAGGAATTTCCCCTACTGTTTTATCCCTCGCCCTGGTAACCCAGGATGAGGGGCGGGGTGTTCCCTGGGGAGATTGGAAAGCTGGACCTTCCTGCCTGCTTGGTGATTATGTCTCTTTGGTGGGAGATGTTGCTGTTCCCTGGGGGGCCTGTGAATTCTGTAGCTTTCCAGTTAGTCAGGCTTAATGTCTGGTTCTATTTGCTCCCTCCCTTTATTAATAACTAACTAGTTATCTACACTAACAAAAGTAGTGTACCATCTTGCATGTCCATCAACAATGCGTAAGAGTTAAGAGTTGCGGTTGTTCCGCATCTTCATCACCACATGGAACTGTAGGCTTAATTATCTTGTCATTCAAATCGGTATTTAGTGACAAGTCATTATTTAAATTTGCATTTATCTAATCACTGAGCATCTTTTCAAGAGCCTGTTTGCCATTCTAATATCTTTCTTGATGAACTGTTTGTTCAGATAGTTTGTCTAATTTTTAATTAGAGGGTTTTTTTCTTATTAAGTTTTGTAAGTTCTTCATCTATGCTGGATATAAATCCTCTACTTGATAAATAAATGAGTTTTAAACATAATTTCCCAATGTATAGTTTGTATTTTGATTTTCTTAGTAGTCGTCAAAAACCAAAAATACTTAATTTTGATAAAGCTCATGTATCAATGTTTTATGGATTCCATTTGAGTTAAACTGAAGAAATCTATGTATTTACACTTATCTCTCTATATTTTTCTCAGTCTCTGCCTCTTGCTCTCATGTGGGACAAAGGAGAGATTTATTGCAAGAAATTGACTTACGTAATTGTGGAGACTGACTAAGCTAATTCAAAATATGCGAGGCAGACAGTTATGAGGATGAAGACCATGAGCGGTATTGAACCCAGGGGCATGGGTGACAGCTGTCTCCCACAGAGCTTTTTCTCTCCACTTGTTCCAATTGCTAAATAGAGAAATCTGGTTGGTGTTTGTATACTGACCTTGTATTCTTCAACCTTACTTATTTGTTCTAGGAGGGTTTTTTTTTTTTGTTTTTTTGTTTTTGTAGTTTCTTTGGAATTTTCCACAAAGACAATCATGCTGCCTACAAATAATGACAGCTTTATTTCTTCCTTTCTAATGTAAATGTCCTCTGTTCTTTACTTATTACACGAACTAAGACCTCCATCATGATACTAATTCAGAGCAGTATGCGCGTGCATCCTTGATGTTGTTATTTATCTCACTTATTGACTTCCCCTACTCCTTGTCAATGTCAGGCAGGGCATGAAGGTAGAGCTATTTCTTTGTGTGATTTTCCGCTTTATTGTCAATGCCAATAGGAATGTACTTGTGAGCACTTAATAAATATTTGGTTAACAAAATAATTATTTTTTGTTTGTTTTTGTTTTATTTCTCTTGAGGTTATTTTAGTCCCATGTCTATTTTAGCCTGTGAACTCATGTGTTCATGTAGTATCAACTGCTGAAGACTAGATCTCAGTCTGGTGAGTTCAGGAGAAAGAGGGAGGATAAGGTCCAGGTTAGAAGGTCCAGGCACCCCAGAACCACTGTGGACTGTTCCTATTTGCTGCCACTGCATCAAGTGTGTCTCAAAACTCTCAGAAGCAGCGTGGGGGAGCAGGCAGCCTTCTCAGGTGATACACATTCCAGGGTGTGGTGGACGTGCATGCAGGGTGACGGTTTAAGAGTAGATGACCATTCTCATGGACTTTCATTTCAGCAGGGACTTCCTGCAATCTTTAATTACCCCACAAACACTGGCACAGTGCAGTCTGCTTTGCCCTTAGTGTTTCTGTGAGGTAAGGTCATGGAGAGAAAGTTTAAAAATATTGTCTTCAACATCTTTACTGTTACATCTAGCTACCGTGCCCAGGCTGAATGCCCAGGCCATTCACTTTCCACTTCCTCCTCTTCCCTGTTACACGCTCACTCACACACACACACACACACACACACTCATACACTAGTTCAAGGCAGTTTCAGTTTACTCAGGGTATTCTCTCTCTGCCCCTCTCCCCCACCTCTCTCTCTCCTCCTACCCCTCTATCTAAATAGATGTATAGACAACAGGGCAGTTCTCCGCATACATCCCTTACCTGGCATAAACGTTGTTAGCTCATGGCCACTAGGGCTAAGTCACTCCCTCCTGGACTACTCAGAGAAACTGCAGACACCGTATCTGTGGTGGACTTGCACTGGGTCAGTTTGGTGAAGCTGCTTACTATACTCTCCAGAATTCTTTGCCTTACAAGGTTCTAGGTCAGTGTGGCCCACGAGAGACAAGTTTGAGACTTGGAAGGTAGAAGAAAAGGTACAGCCACATTTATTGTATGCTCAGAGGGTCAGTTCAGGGCATGGGGTGCTATGACTGCTGCTCAGACAGGTTGTCACGTTTTTCTGTCATGGGAAGCAGATGGGCTAATACCGCCTTGTGCTCTGCCAGACCCTCCTTCAGTTTCTCCCATTTCTGGGCCAGGTGATGCCCAGCTGCACAGGGAAGCATCACCTTCGCTTACAGGTTACCTCCTCATTGGAGTTGAAGGGGTAGGAGACTAGAAACCAGTGTGGGTCCCAGTCTGTCCTTGCAAGGGTTCTGGATCATTCTCAGGTGTTCCAGTGTTATCCTTCCTCAACTACTTTACATCCATGTTCCCTTCCCAACTGCCTGCCCTGGAGACTTGACTCTCCAGCTCCAGACAGACACAATGGCCCCATATACACTGTGTAAGCAGCTCCCCAAATTGCATAACCCTGTGAGAACCCCTTACTATTTCTTTTAGTGGTTTCTTTTTCTTAAAATTAAACCCAGACCAAAATAATATCATTTCATCTATATATATATATGTACCTATAAATATACAAATAGCTTGTTTAAGTAAGTAACCCCCAATGCCGTGGCCTTTTCTAAAACACAAAGAAAATGAAAAACAATTTCCCTCATGTCCTTCCACCGCCCTCCCTTCCTCTCCCTCCCACTTGTTTGTCTATAGTTTTTTTTTTTTCCAGAGAATTGATTTTGAGAGAGAAACTCATGCTACTTCCTTATCTTGTTCTCCTGCTGGAAACACATCATCTGATAAAATTTTATTAGCATTTGATTACTTTAAATGCTATTATCTTCAATAAAAGCATAATTAAGAGGCTAGAAAGGTTATAATAAGGTACAGTATTAAGTTTGCGAATAGCACTAGGTTATTTAGAATATTTTTTGATTGGTCACTTCTAAGTCACTTTTTAATGTATTTATTTCCTAATGATATTAGAAAGTTAGTTTATTAATGTAATGGCATAGAGTCTGTACCTATTGTAGTATGATAACAATTACACCAGTAGATCTAACAAAAAATTTTTAAAAACTTGTATTACTAAGAACTCTAATGTATTTATATTGGCTGTTTCTTGATAAAATTCCCTGGATATTTGTCGGTTGTCCACTAATTTTTGAATGTAATTCATAAGCCTCAAGAAAAACAGAACAATAGATTCTGAACCTTTTGACAGAATGATGGGAAATCTATTTGACATTGTAAGTGACTTTTGAGCAAATCAAATTATAATTACTAACTTGGCAAACAATTGATTATTGCTCTTGCAGATTAGGGTAAAAGCTTCTTCCATAATCATAAACTGAAACAGAAATTTTTCCGGTATCCACTTATTTTTTATCAATACTAATAACACGAAGTTAATACTTCCTAACAAAAACAACAATGAGAACAACCCAACCAAAAAGGAAGGAAAAGGAAAGGAAGGAGAAAGAAAAGGAAGGGAGAAGGGGGAGGGGGAGAGGAAATACAATTTTTGGAATTTGAAGGACTTATAGTCAGTGTCTGTGGTTGAAATAATCACAAGAGAACCAAGGATGACATTAAATAGTGGATCAGAGAGGACATTAAGATTCTGATAATTACTGGAAATTATAATTCTTGCCCTACTTGAAACACTCATATACATAAGCAAGAAGACTGCTACTGAAATAACCTATCTGTTATTTTACAAGACATACACACCAGCTAACATTATATTTAGTCATCAGCTACCGGAAGTAGTTTTCTTTGTTATAGACCCTGAATTAACTTCCTAATTAGGGCAGAATGAAAACCTGTTGGTTTTGTGGCGAAGACATTGGTGCTAGTTTAGTCAAGGCCCAGACTCCCAAATCATCGTAATGTTCATATTTGTAAGTGATGAGGATGCACAGTCTAAGAGTTTCAGGTGGAGCTACAATATCAGGGTGTCATCTGTAAAGAATTATTATTTATTTTTTACTGGAAACAAAAAAAATGGAAACTCTCTGGAAGTATTTGATAGGAGGCCTAGAAATTAGAATTAAAATCCCATAGGGCAAAGTGAGATAATTATTTTTTTCCAATATGCATCCCTGATTAAATTTCTAGCCTCATTTAAATGTATGAAAAATTAGCCATCTTGTTAATGATTATTTCAGCTTGTTCCAGTTTTGAGTTAAACTGATTATGCATAATTGTTTCCAGCTTTAAAGTAGGAAAGTAACATCTCCACCAAAATTAAAGAGCAAACAAAAGTCTCTGAATCTCCGTGTTCCCGAACAGTTCCAAACCTATATCTTTAAAAACAAGGACAAATTTAATTATTTCTAAAATTTTAAATGTTTATTATAATTTCTAGAAGATAAATCTAGCTCTATATGCTGTTATTTGATTACTTATTAGAAGGGTGTGTTAAAGAAATTGATGTTTCAGTATAATTGCCAAATGTGTTTAATAAATGAATAGACACAAACATGATATGATTTGGACAAGGACCTAAGTCTGCATTTAATTTATGCATTAACTGTTATATGAAAATGTTACTTAAGATGTTATAATGCCAGTGTAAAAATTTCAAATCTATCTTAGTATTACATCCTTCCAGAAAGATTTGAATTATATTAATTGAAAACATCCAACACCCTTTTGAATTTATACTAGTTCACCAATCAGAGACCATCTATATAGTTAAATATAGACATGGAGAGTGCCTTTGCAGTACGTTAAAAGAAGCAAACTATACTGTGAAACTCCCATGGCCAAATAAGACGCAGACTGGAACCGGGGCTGACATTATGTGGAGGTGCAAGTGAATAAATGTAAAAGAATTGTATTTCTCAGGTGTTTTTCCTTCTTTCTCACTCAAGGTTAGAGCATTGCATCCATTTGATTGAAATTTATTTGCAACACGCTACTGCAGGAAAATTCAAAAGTTTATTTGAAAAGACCTGTTAGCTCCAGTTGAATCTGTCCGTCACAACCGTAGGTTTTCCCCCCGCAGGGCGTGTCCTTTCTGGTCTGGAAGTAGGATCCCCGGGGGAAAGTGGAGTCAAAGGAGAAAGATAGCAGTGTTGATATTTGCAAGTGGGTTGAATTTCTCCAGGGAAGAAGGAGGACGTATCAGTCTCCAGCAGTCTAGAGCAGGGTACCAACATTACAGGGAGTAATCATATTTATACTACAGTTTGAAAGCTCACAGCCTACAGAATTCTGTTCACTTCAAGGATCAACTTCCTCCCATAATAAAACATAATGTAACATGAAACATTGCACAGCACAGCATACGGACCTGTGATTCGAGTATTAGCCAACGAAAATGAAAATTTTTTCTACTTATCTATTTATCATCTATCTATAATTTTTATGTAGAAATATAAAATAACCCAACATTATTAAAATATTCAAATAATTCTTTGTAGTTTATAGCAATATTTTAACTATTATGCTTAAGTCTGACAGAAAAGTATAAATTTTCATCTCCCAATGCTATGAAACATGGAAACATTTGACTAAGCTTGTCAGGCAATTTAAAAAATGCAAATCTTGCATTTTTGTTATGCATAAAAATCAATGTATAATGATCCTAAATTCTAATTTGACAATTCACTGACTTTTTTGATCAATGTGTACACAGAGTATCTCTTCATTAACAAATCAAAATTAACAAAATTGTACAATTTGTTTATTTTTTCCATTAGTATGTGTTGATGCCTATAATTTCCAGAGCATGAAGCAGTCTGTTAGGTGCTGGGTGTCACACTGCGGCAAACAAACAAACAAAGGCGGCAGTGCCTGCATGCAGTGGCACTGAGATGCTAACGCAGTTCACTCACCTACCATAATTAATTTGTGGTGCGTGTGTGTGTGTGTGTGTGTGTGTGTGTGGTGTGTGAGTTCTGTCCCCCTTCATTTCATACAGGACAGAAGGAAAACCAGACTACCACAGTAGAGAGTAAACCTTTTTCTCTTTTCGTCTTTCTGACCGACTTCACACCGGTGATGAGGGACCAATTTAAGGTGCAGGACTTCGTTGCAGGAGATCAAAGGACACGTGTCCCCACGTGTCCCCAGCGACGAGGGGCAGCACCTGCATGGGTGGCCCAGCCCGTTGGTACAAGGAGCCCTTCCCTGTTGATCTGCTTATTAAAGCCTAGAATTCAAAACACAAGGGGAAAATGTGCCTGAGCGTTAACGGCTCAGAAGAGTTCGTCATACTTTGCAGAATTAAACCCAGAAAGAAATCATAGATGGTCAATTATTTCCATCAGAATTGTTCACATAAAAATAATAACCATAGAAACTCTTTTATTCAACCTTCATTTACCTGATTTGCCGGATCAAGCAAAGCTTTTGTTTCCCTGGACTCTCAAACATAATTCTATCAGCTGACTGACCTAAATCCACAAAGTAGCGCATACAAGCGGCCCCCAGGTCCGCCCCCCTCTGAGACTCCCTTCTGGACCCACCTGCTGATCAGTGGGCTGAGAGGACTCGGTTTGCTCCCAAACTGACTTATGCTGGTAACATTTCATAACTACAAAATGTCATTACATTTCATGTAAATAATGAATGGGGTGGGAAAAAGTTGTTTCTTTATAAGTTAAGTAAAATTCATTGATCTGATAAGGCAAGTTGCTGAAAGAAGCATTAGGGGTGCATGAAATACATGTAAAAGATTAGGGAGGAAAATCCAGATGGATTCTGCACACAGATTGCTGCTTGAGTGGCTTCTTGTTAATGGAAGCTAAACTCAAATTCACAGATAATAAATTATGGTGTAGTCTATGCCAGAAAGATAATACCTACGGGTAATCACAAGTCACATATGTGAAGGCTGTGACCCTATGTCACAGTCTTATATTGGCTAATGAATATAAACTTACTTGTTTTAAGTTAGAATAATGTGTTTTGGAAATGTGGGCCTAATATATAATTTTTAAATTGTCAATTGCTTTAACCATAGAATTTCCGATACAATTGTTTCTAATATATTATCATTGAGACCATCTGAGTTATTTGGATTAGAAGTGCATGAAAAAAATGAGTGGCTCTGATAAATCAATATTTCTATTTTGGAATTCAGAATTTATGGCTTTATGAGTTATTTGAATCAAAAGGAATTTTCTGTGTCCAAAGAAGACCCCAAACACAACAAAACAAATGAAAGATAGCTTCAAAAAATATGCATGCTATTTATATTTTCAAATAAAAATTTAAAAGTATTTTATATAGGGATAACAGAAAAAATGTCTTGGTTCTTATATGCTTGACCAAAATTTGAATCTTAGAGAGATTTTTTTCCAGCTCTATAATGTGTTGTTGGTAATTCCATGTAAAATTTTTAGGTTTGTTGTCCATTTCTGGAGAACTTCTATCAAGTTGCTGAACAAACTGAACTATCAAGCAAAACAGAGACAGACTCATAGATAGAGAGCAGATGACAGCTAGTGGGGGGTGGGGGGGGAGGGATGGAGCAAAAAGGAAAAAGGACCCATGGACATGGACAACAGTAACAGTGTGGTGATTGCTGAGGGGAGGGAGGTATAAGGGGACTAAAAGGTAATGGAAAAACACAATAAAGATTACATTTAAAAAAAGAACTATACGGTGCTGAGTCATTTTCTTGTGTCAGTCACAAGTTTGCACGTCTCTCAGGATCAGCGAGGCTAATGTTGTGATCTGAAGTGTTGAGATCTGGGACACGTGTGACTGCTCACGTGGACACACAGACACGCTTGCGGTGCTGTCACACACTTTCGCCTCACGGCTGTAACAGCTCAGATGCATGTTTTCTGTGATTCCTCTCCAACAGAACACATCACGATGTGTCTGTAATTGGCCTTTGGAAGTGCACTATGCAATAGATTAACCTGACACTCAAGCATCGTTAGATTCACAGTGAACCCAGCTGAAAAAGGCAATCACTCAGAGAGAGGAGAGTGGAAAAACGAGGTCCAGAGGAAGAGCAGCCACAACCACTTCATGTTTTAATAATGACATTTTTCTCATGCTGTTTGGCCATGAGCGTCTATGATTCTACATTATGGTCAATAGCAACAGATACAACTCTCCTTTACTCTGTAGGCTCAAGTGATATTGTTTAATGATGGTTTCTTTTTATAACAATTATAAGACTCTTAAAGTAACACAAATGCTTTTTGAATTTTAAGGAACTTATATATTATGTGTGTATATTGTGTGTGTGTGTATATATGTATATGTATATATAATCTCATAAATTTTTCCTTTTTCTTACTATATATTCCTTAGGGAAGTGGAGTTAAAGTGATTCACCCAAGGTCATATGTGTTTTAAAGCAAAGTTTCAACCCCAAACTTTGCAACACAAAAAAATCTAATGCTTGCCCCAGGCTATACTGAGTTGCCATGACATTACAACATTTGGATGAATTCAGAAGTGTTCCTGCATATTAGGCAATCAATGTTAATGGTGTCAGAAGCAACCTAGACTCTCAGTAATTACAATAAATACTTTTTCCTCACTCCAGTGCCTTAAAGTGGGGCATGTGTATTTCCTGTCAACTGGAAAGCATTTACAGAAGGATGGAACTTCTTTGTCTTGTCTGCTGTCTCTTTTGCTCCACAGTCTCCAACTGTGCTGGACAACGAGCAGACATCAAGGAGAAGGGACACAGGCACCAACCCTGTGACACAAGTAGCTGCTGTCACAGGCCACCTGTGAGTAACACGGCCACACCCAAGTGCAATGAAGCAGAGCAATATTCCCGGGCTCAGCAGCAGCTTCCCACCCATAGGATAAGGGAGGGAAAAATGAGGTTTATTTAAAACAATCAGTGAAGTTGTTAAAAAGGTAAATGATAATACAAAAAGATGGGAAAAACTTAGACCTTATTTTCTTCTTGGCCATCACTCTAAAAGAGTTCTTTTAAGCTCAAACTAGGAAGTTGCTCAGATCATGGGCATAAAGAGATATTCAGAGGCACACAGTAAAAATATATGTTTTCCTTACATGTTTCCATGTCTAGTCAATATATGTGTGTTTGGATCCTTTAAATATAATTTGCTATGAATTCTACCATGATGGTTATTGTAGATTTAAGCCCTTTATTGATAGGGAGAGCTTATTGAACATTTTCCCTTCATATTCATTTAGGAGTTGTTTCTTCTTGGGTTTTTTTTTTGCACATTTTATGTCAGAATGCCTGATAGGACCCAGATCTCATTCAGAGGTCTTACAGTTCAGCAGGAAGATAGACCACCTACATAAACTCAAACACAATGTGCAAAATGAGAAATGCCATGAAAGAAATGCACACTGAGTACTTTAGAAGTCCAGGCAGGGGGGCAGGGGTCAGGGGAGGTGAAGAACTTCGGTGCTGACAATGGAGGTTTGTCTAGTTCAATCAAGTGCATTTTCAATTACTAACAAATAGAAACATATATAACTGTTGCCAGCAAAATAAAAGCTATTTCTTGATAAAACGAATACTAATCTCTTTGAATTTGTAAAAATCCTTTTTTAGTTGCTTGAGAATGAAGATTTAGATGACATGCATAATAGAAAACAAAAAAAATGTTTTATGTTGATAAGTGTAAGAAGTGTCCGTGTATCAGGAAGACCTTAAAAATGGTTTTGTTGGTTTTGTAAACTATTACTGCTAACTTACTATTTAATACACAGAGATATTGAAAATTTTTAATTTAGGGTTCAAGAAGATGGTAACTTGGCAAAACCTGAAATCTGTACTTTTCTTGTCCCTTGAAAGTGTCAGAGTTTCTCTCTCATTAAGATCATGGCATCAGTATTCAGGCTGATCACTTGCGCCCAGTGAAGACAAATAAGAATACTTAGAAAGGAGCAGTTCGGTAGATGGTAATGTTCAATCAGAGCAAGACAAAATGAGAAGGAGCACAGATACGTAATTAGGTATGCTGAAACTCCGTGGTTGACTGCTTAACAAGGTGTTTTTTTTCTCCTCAATAGGGTTAACAAATTAATTGGATAGAGAAAACTACACATTTAGCAACAGCAACAGAAAAAAAAATGTGCACGGCATGCAAGCCCGCTGTCTCCCGGCACCTACCTCGTGTCTCCGATCCTTTTCCCCTTTCCTGCTGCAGGGAACAGGCTCCCAGGACCAGCCTGTCTTTCCTCAAGTGGTCCCACGTCTCTGGAAAGCCTCCCCCCCCCGCCCCCCCCGCCTTGCTTCCTTTGCACCTTGGACTTCCCCTCAAGAACTAGCTTATACGCTGTTTTCTGTGCCAGACTCTACTCCCCTCCGGCTCATTATTTACACAAACAATTGCTGAGAACCTGCCGGACTTCAGGCTATGTACAAGGTGCCAAAGTGGCTCCACTCACGGATAAGACAGGTTTGCTCCTTTCTCCAATCTTGGGATTGGTGGTCCATCCCACCACGAACTAACTCACCTGCTTCTAGACATTCCTCTAAGATCTCTTTCTATCCTCACAGCGAGCCCACGAGATGAGTACGGTTCTCCTCGCCAAGTAACATGCAGATGGCGACATGGCGATGCCGGAAGCCCCACGCGGTCTTTGCCAGACACAGACACGTTCACCCTTTAAGAAGTTCCGACTCTTTCCATTTCCCAGGGACTTGCTTCACATCCGCTGACTGTCAGGTCCATCGGATCCCTCTGTTCATGGTGCCAAGCTTCTCCCTTTGCTTACAGAGAGCCTCACAACATCACCACTTGACTGCTGCAGTGGCGGGTACCCATAGTCCATCCACGCAGGGCTCCCTCCACCACTCTGGCCTTGGGTCTGGGACATCGGTCTCCTTGTTGGTGGGGCCTGCAGGCTCCCTGCTTCTCCATGCACTACTGACACCAGGCAGTGAATTCTAAGGAGCTCTTCAGGGATGTATGGAGTCCCTGCTAAAGTCTCCACACCATTCTAGACATCAGAGAGAGGCTGCTGGGATGGAAGATTGAAACCATATCCTCCTGAACCTCATTGCTCTGGCTGAATGGTTTCCTTCATGAGTCACAAACAGAAGTTTCCTGGACTGAACCCGTGATAGTATTAAAAGCTAACATTTCTTTTGTGTTCACTATGAATAACTCTTTGCTAAGACATTTATATTTATTGATTTTAAAGTGCTACTAATTCCACAAAATAGGTACTATGGTCATTTCATCTTAAAGATGAAGAAGCAGGTTCAGAGTGGATTCAGGGCGTGCGGCTAGTAGAAAGGGCAGGAGGCAGCACTCCCAAGTGTCTTCAAGGACAGCAAGAAGAGAGGAGGGGCAAGCCTTGGAGAAGAGATGGGTGCCAGGACAATCCCCCTTCCAGGGGGAACAGGAGAGCTGTTTGTGAGCAGGGAAACCCCATGTTCTCCGGTGGTGCCCTACAAAGCTGATAGGACCTCAGAAAAAAAGTCTGCTGAAGGAGACTGAATCCTGGGCACCCATTCCTCCGTGACTAAAATTCCCACCTGCCGCACATGGCGCAGAGACAGAGAGAGGCATCACACTAGAAAGGTCCTTGTGATCTTGAACCCTGCTGGACAAAGAGGCTCAAGAACAATGGGCTCTTCCCATCTGGGCGTCACCCCTGGGTCCTTGTGTGACCCTCGGAGGAGATGGAGTTCTAATACTGCTTGTATTTCAATTTCCTGCTGGCCCCATAAAATGGACCCTCGGAATGGACTCCATGTTCACTGAAGGACATAAAGACACAGTCACGTCCTCCACACATACCTGAGTGTGTGGGCTGAGACGGTAACGGCTGCGCAGGTGGAAGGTGTCACCACGTGCAGGATGCGCACCGTGAATACAAAGTCTGCTTAGTGAAGCCTACTGTTCAGTGGGCACAACTGAGACTAAATAAACAAATATAAAATGAAAAAATAGCCATTTTGATAAATGTTATAAGACTGTAGGATGCTAGCAGAGAAGGCAACAGGCCAAATCCAGCAAGATTAGGGATCAGGGACAAGTCTTTCCTAAAGAATTGGAACCCACTGGATGAAAATTTGTTAGGAGCATGGGATGGGGAGAAAAGACTCGGAGCACAGAGAACAGCACCAGAAAAGAATAGGAAAAAAGGCAACTGAAAAAGGTCCTGGATGTCTGGGCATTACCAGGGAGAAGGGGGGGGGTCCCATGTGAGTTTTATCCAAGGAGGTAGGTAGGAGCCAGAAACTGAAGAATCTCATGTGTTGCATTATGGATTTACATTTGACTTTATCTGAAGTGGAAAAACATTGAGTGCTGCTCTACAGAACAGAGGGAACGCATTTAGATGTTCTTTTTAAAAAGGCCATTGGACTAGAGAGCGGAAATGATGGGCCCAGCTGAGAAGCTACTGCTGTAGAAGTGGGAAGAGAGGCAGAGGCCTCACACTGAAGGCGGGCGTCACAGAAGGAGAGCTGGCTGCCTCTGGGAATTATTCTGGAGATATGATTGATGGAACCTGGGGAAGCTCAGGGTGTAGTGGGTAGTGGATAAGAAGGTATCAACAAAATCCCCAGGTATAGGATGTGAACAGCTGGGTTGAGGGAGATGACTCTTACTGAGGTGGGGTCGTAGGCTTAAGAAAAGGCTCAAGAATTCAGATGTGGACATGCCGAGTTTGCAAATATGGATGGATTTCAAGAAGGGATTTTACCCTACTGAAAAGCTGGGTGCTTTTCATTTGTCAAGTTAAAACCCACAATTAACTTAACATCGATAATAGAGCTCATTCGCTCCTTGTCTACAGGAGGAGAAATTTGAAGGCAACATTTATATCTGCTGATTATTTCTCGAGGTGTTGATGTAAGCAACTGGAATGAATGCAACTCAAATCCACAAAGCTTCTGGAAAGCCCTGTACAGGCAGATAAGCATCTGCAAACTCACGTTTATATTTGTCAGCACAGTTTTAATTGTGTAATTGCCCTATTCATTATCTCAAGATAGATTATAAGTCTCAGCCATAAAATAAGAATAATTTACACTTGTGTATACAGAGAAAAATAAAGCCATCCACCATTTGATCATCTTCCTTAATTCTTCTCACCTTTAAAATCATAAAGTGAAAGAGAAATACATAAATTAAGAAGGGTTTCAAATAAATGTTCCCAGAAGGGTGATGTCGGCATAAATTTGTCTGATTGGTAAAGTGACAAGCTGGCTTCCTTTACAATACTTAGAAAATGACGTTAGGGGCCGAAGGGACAATTCCCTTGCTAACGACCAATAACGTTTTTTGTTTTTTTTTCCCTGCATTATAACCTCAGATGCCATCTTCATTTTGATTGTAAGGATTATTGTTCTTCGGTTTTATTGCATCTGCTTTTTCTGCTTCAATCTCCTAGATCTTATACTTTATGTTGTGACCAAATGAGAATTCCAGTTTCCCGTCTCTCGCTGCCCCACACTATTTTTGTAACCTAATCAAAACGTGGTATATCTTTTCCCCCATGGCACTGCCATATTTCTTTCTTATCATGACACTTAATTTGAAGGTGGCAGACTGGAAGATGCACTGTTCTGTGACAAATTTGTAAGCCATGAATTGATCTCTGCTCCACACACAGCAATATGCAAGCGTGGTATCTTGCAACTTACCATAAATCATGTTTTACTTCTTGCTCATAGACTTTCCAAGAGCTGAATGGCAATAGGGAGACGGATGCGGGTCAGTTCCTCACTGTCATCCCTAGCTGCGAGTAATTTATGGGTGAGATGTAACACCTGTGAGTTATGATGTTTTTTGTTTGCTTGAGGTGTCCTGAGCTGAGGACTGCAATGCCTCCATCACGATGTTGGAGTGTTTACTAGCAAGGACTGCTAAAACCCTAAGTCATAAAGGCATGGCATTTTGCCCATGAGCTATATGATTTATCCAATGAAAAGGCCATTTCCTCTTGCTGCGTGATGCCCTGGGGCAGGTGCACGAGGGTGCCGCAGGGGTAGTGTGGCAGGTAAGGCTGGTTGAATAAAGCCAAGTTCTTGATTTAATGCTCATTAAGGGAACTAAGAGTGAAGTCATCACACTAAGTGTTCTAATGATGAAACAGTTCCTCCTCTTCCTCAGCGACACTCCCCCTCAAATTTTAAAGGTACTATTGGCAGGATGTATCGCGTCTGCATTGTTTTGAAAATGTACTTACTAAAACTACGCATAAGCAACTGATTGAGAGGGATGGGAGGAAAAAGTACCTTGCCCTTGGAAAAATCTCAAATGCAGAAGAAAGTGTAGTCTTAAGTGCACTGACATTATTATTATTAATTAACATTAATTGGGCATACATACTGTCTTAAAATGTCAAGTTACACCCTGATTGTAATTTAAGTATTTTGTACACTTTCACAATCGTTAACAGGAACATGGTCACGTGTACCACTGATCCAGGAAACAAAGCCCGGATCTGCAGCATCAGTAGGAGACGATGGATGGTGTAGCAGTAGAGGAATCAATTGTTGATGCGCCGTGAGCAAATATTAGCAGTTCTTCCCACCCGTCTCATCATCCACTTCTGGCAAACAAGCCATGTTTTCCTTTCTGCTTTCACTGTCCCTGGCACATACATGCACTTTATCGCATTGCAAGATAATTGTTAGTTTATGTATTTGTTTTCCTTATTGATATCAGTTCTGAAAGAATTAGAAATAGTTGAGGTAAAGACTGTACTGTTATTATTTTTTAAATCTTAGCATTGTTTAGAATTTAAATGAAGGCTTTTCACATAGTATGCATCCATTTTTTAAGCAAATAAGTAAACAGATAAATAAATATGCATAATCCCTGGCTGGCGTAGCTCAGTGGATTGAGCGCGGGCTGGGAACCAAAGTGTCCCAGGTTCGATTCCCAGCCAGGGTACATTCCTGGGTTGCAGGCCATAACCCCCAGCAACCGCACATTGATGTCTCTCTCTTTCTCTCTCTCTCCCCCCCCCTTCGTTCCCTAAAAATAAATAAATAAAATCTTTAAAAAAATTAAAAAAAAATAAATATGCATAAAAAGGAATAACATGTATATACTTTAGAGGTTAAAGAAAAAGTCTATGAATATGATTATCAATTGTCCCAGTTTTGTATTAATACACTTTAAATAGAAGTTGCATAAAACGTTAAGTGGATCATATATGTATAGTGGTTACATATACATTATATGTATATATCCATGTGTATATATATTCTATATTCAAAATTTGTATGTTACAAGTTATCAATATTAAATAGGCTTCCAAAATACATATATTCTCAAATGGGGAAATTGGCTAAAATATGGGAAGAACATATATACAGTATTAATGCGTATCTTCTTGAAAATTCTTTTTCTGAAAAAGTCCAAGTAATCCAAATGTCCAAAATAAAGTGCTTTCAGTACAAGTTCTTTGAGTAGGGACTTATTTTTGAAAAAGGCTGTCATAGGCTATGTGGAATAAAGTTTGATGATCCATATTTCTATTTGTTCTTAATTCTTATAGACCATGCTATCTGGAAAGACAAGAAAGTAGAGTTACATATTCTTATTCTGATATTCTTTTCTTTCAACTCTTTTGTTGTCAACAGTTACAACAGCCACTACAAAAAAAAATGAAATGTAAATGGATTTTCTTTCTTCCACTCTTCAAACTTCACAATAGACTGATATTTTAATCCCACTTACTTAACTATTCCAGGATATATAACGGAAAAACTGGAGGAGTGTAGGCTGGGTTGGTTATTAGGCTGGCATAAACTCTCAGGGTGCACACGTGTTGGACTGTGAGCATCGCGATACTCTCTGAATTAATTCTGTCAAAGCCTGAGGAAGTAGCTTACAGAGCTGGCTGTGTCCGCCGTAAAAATGTCAGCATTTGACAGCCTTCTCTTTCTTCTTCCTGTTTCTGGTCTGCTTCAGGCCACTTCTCATTTTGGGAATTTCTGGATCCCAAGACATAAATTAGTGGCTTCACTGAAATTTACTTATTTTGGCCATAAAAGCATGGGATGGTGAAAAATAATAATTGAAATAAAAAAGGGCAATAAGGTTTAAAAAGTAACAATAAATTCTATAAAACATAAAACTATTTCTTGGAATTTAAAATTATGATAAAGTTCTAGAGTGAATTTTTATAAGATGGCTTTTGAGCTTCCACGAAGTCAGTGATAATCAGTAGGAGGTGGGATGAATGAACTAAATTAAGGTAATCCTGAATTATCAATATTTTTCTTTAGTAGTCCTTTTGAACAGGAAGATTTGAAAAATGCTATAAGCACTCTATATGTGAAATCCAATAATACATTTGACAGACTATTTATTGAATAAATTTAACATGCAACATTGTGAAAATTGATCATGCACTGTATGTTATTTTGATATATTTATATATTACAACATGATTGTCATTGTAGCAATATTTATCACATTACACAATTATAGTACATTATTATCGTCCATATTTGTTACACTGTGCACTACATCTCCACAGCTTATTTACTACTTGTTACAAGTAGGTACAATTGAACACTATCGATCTTTTCTCTCTACCCCTCACTCCTGGGTAACTACTATTTTACTAAGCTTTTTACAGGTTTGATTTTTCTCACACTCCATATATAAGTGATGTCACACAATACGTGTCTTTCTCTGTATGACTCATCTCAGCATAATTATCTCACAGTCCAAGCATGATGGCAAGGTATCCTTCTTTCTCATGGCTGAATGAGGTTCCATGGTGCACGTTCACCACATGTCTTCTTTCCACTTGTCTGTTCATAGGCATTTAGATTGTTTCCATGTCTTGGCTATCGTGAATAACGCTGAGATAAATGTGAAAGTGCATGTATCTCATTGAAACCCTGTTTCTTTCAGGTGCGTGTGCAGAAATGGAATTGTTGGATCATATGATAGATCTATTTTGACATTCTTAAGGAAACTCCTTATCATTTTTCATAATAGTGGAACCAATTTATATTTTTACCAACCATTTATAAGGGTTCCATTTTTACATCTTCACCTAGCTGAAGACAGGCATTCTAATAGATGTGAGGTGATATCTCATTGTGGTTTACATTTGCATTTCCATGATGATTAGTGATGTTGAGCATCTTCTAATGGGCCTGAAAAGGACGTTTTTGATAGTACTCTGGGCAAAATAGTGAAATGTGGACAGAATGATTGCTCAAGTAAATTTATAACTAACTAAAAGACCGTATTTTATGAAGATTAAAAGAATGAATGTTTACCGAGGTTTATTATTATCCCAGGCAAATGTGTGGTAGCCTGATTCACCTATATATATATCCTTAGTCCTGCTGTGCTATTTCATGTTATGATGACCAGAGAAAGAAGAAATGAAGTGGACCTAATGACATAAAACTTAATAGGAACTACATAAAAGCCAGGTTGGGTGGATATAACTTCAAAACAATATAAAGAAGGAAATTTTATCTTTTGCACAGCATGGATGAACCTGGAGAGTCTTATGCTAAGTGAAATAAGCTAGTCAGAGAAAGGCAAATATCGTATGATTTCACTCATATGTGGAATCTAATGAACAGAGTAAACACATCAACAAAATAGAAACAAACACATAGATACACAGAGAATGGATTGACAGCTGTCATGGGGAGGGGGTTGGGGAGCTGGGTGAAAAAGTTGATGGGATGAGAAAAAAAAATGAACCCTGCTCCCCCCACCGCCCCCCGCCCCTAGACACAAACAACAAACACTATAGTGATTACCAGGACGAGGTGGAAGAGGGTAAAAGGGGGATAAGTAATGACAGAAGGAGACTTAACTTCAGCTGGTAAGCACACAATACAATATACAGTTGATGGATTATAGAATTGTACACTTGGAACCTAAATAATTTTATTAACCAATGTCACCCCAATATATAAAATAAAAATAAACTACATAAACAAATATTAATAGTACATGTGAAAAATACTTATAGCCCTCCACTATTATTCTTTTATAAATTAAGCTAATATATATATATATTATTTTTTTAAAAACTTATTTAAGAATAAGCCATCTACTTTCTTGAACTGGCAGAGTTGCCCCAAGGTTAGAACAAAGAGTATTCTCTGACAGTGTAGTTGACTTCGTATTAGATTTTTAAACCATGAAAAGTAAAGGGCCAAGTACCAACTGGGGGAAGAGGCTGCATACTTTGTGTTAATAACCACATGTACTCATTCACTGATGAAACCAAAACTACCACAATCAATTCATTAAGGAGCAGCAAATATGCTTAGTATAGTAGAGTCAGAAACATTTCTGAAATAAATGGAAGGCAAATGTGGTAAAAAAATGTTACCTAAAAGTGAGACGAAATCTTTTACAGTAAACTATGTTTAATGGATACTCACATTTATTTTTCAAAGAAGAAAATACAACCACATCTTAAATACAGTAAATTCTAGAATAATTTGATGAAAAAGAGTAAGTAATATTTAATAAACTATAAAACCGATGATATATAAAAATCATGGTGCATGAAATTCTAATACGGACTTTTCTCCCTTTCAGGGCAATGTAGTTAAACCAAGAACCATCATATTAAATCAAATTGGCATTGCCTGCAGGCTTTTCTTTCCTGAGTCAGAGGTTAAAGAAAGAAGTATATTGAGCATTTAAAATTGAATCTAAAGACAAAAAGCTAGTATTTCCCAGTAGTATGGACACAATTTGGTCATGAAGGTTGGCTGAAACTTGATTTGACAAAAAGTAGTTGTGATTGCTCCAAAGCTACATGTTTTATGCAGTAAAAGGTGATGCATGGGTTTCCAAACATTCCTGATAAATAAAGTTAGAAACGGGCAGACTGTCTTGAGTCTACATTTAAATGAAGATGAAGTAAATGTCAAATGTCTGTCATGTGTCTCTATGGCTGTTACCCTGAATGTAAAGTAAAAAGTTACCTTTTGAAGGAACTAGTAGGTTTTTTTACTGACTCTGGAATAGAACCACCGTGACTGACAGAGTTACTTAAATTAAAATAGATGTTAATTGGATAGTTGTTTAAAACTTTCAGAGGTACTTAAATTAAAATAGATGTTAATTGGATAGTTTAAAACTTTCAGAAAAGTCAGAACGTTAAATGCTTTCATCAGACATTCTACCTTGTAAGTGAAATCTCTGTTCCTGCTACCTTTCATTAACATAATTATTATGGGAATTGGTTAAATGTGGATGCAAAGGGACAGCTGCATCTTTAAATAGGCCTAGGTTCAACCGCAATACTTTAGACAAAGAATTGTGTACAGTCAAAAATCTAAATCTGTACACAATATGGCTGTATTTTGTTTTCAGCACATTTTTTATTTGCTTGCTTAGCTTTCATGAACTTAAACTACATTTATAATGAAGGCTGATAAATAGTATCATAGATGCATTTTCTTTCCATCACGATATCCTTTAACAACTGATTATTTATCACCTAGCTGTGAAAAAAAAATTAGCTCTCTTTGTAACTACTTATTTGAATGACATTCTTTATGCCCATTTTACTGAATTTTAACCTGGCAATTAAAAAAAACAAAAAACAAAACAAAATGAAAACTTGCATTAGTATTTGGTGTAGTGAAAAATCTGTGAGTTAGTCCTTATGAACTTGCACCTGTCATATTTAATTTATTTTCTCTACTTCTGAATAATTCAGTAAATTTGTGTGAGTTACTTGAACCACTTATAGCTAAAACACAAGTTAAACAGACACATCAACACAGGTTCATATATGTTCACTTATAATTTAGTAAAGAATTCACAATTTTAAACTTACACCACCATATTATTCATGCAGTGTTGGTGCTTTCAAATAAATGATCTCTTTACCTTTCTTTCTAATGAAACATTCTTAAAAATGCAGAAAAGAAATATTTTATTCTTGGTAGTTTATCCTAAATTACATTACTTTTAAATGTCAGTAAAAGGAAAGGAAACCTGTGTTTAAAACTCTGTTCTTCAGATCTTATGGGCTGACTTTTCCATTTTATGAGTTTGCCGAAAGCAACAAGCTATCAAAATCCCCTTTGAGCTCATCAAAGGCGATTTGTGTGGTTAATAAAAAAAATGAAGTATTGGAACAAAAGTCATAACCTTAACCAGGCATTGATTGGGAGATTGTGGGCTCTGCACTAAGTAACAGTCCATCTCCATCCCTACTCTGCAGGCTTTCTGGGGCTGGCACCTGAATTCTGGGTCCTCTGCTACTGGTGGCTCACTACGCACTGTGACCTAGCATCCCCAAGCGGTGACTGCTCCACTGCCAATCAAAATGGCCCTTTAATAATTGGGGTATTAAAATAGGTAATGCGATCAATCCCCTTGTTGCTAGCCTTCGAGAAGGAGGTAACTCAGTCACTGTTGCCTGGATTCCAAGGGCAAGAGACGCCTGGGATGGACTGCTGCACTTGCAGCATTGGATGGTGCTCCGTCAGTGGGAACTGGAAAGATGCCCCATTGTTAAAGCGACATTCACTATCGAAAAGCATAAGGTCTAAAGGAATATTTAGGTTCTTACCATGTTGTTGGGACGTATTGCCCATAGTTCTTTCATTTAAGGATCGGTTCATTTTTTTGGTAGTTCAAAAGGTCAATACCATGGAAAAGGACATTTAGAAAATGGAAACAAAAACCTGTTGTGTCAGTATGTGTGTGTTGTAAGTGCACGGAGAAAAAGGACTTGTGAACTGCATGTCGCTTGGATTCCCCTTTCTCCTCAATGAGATAAGATCTCCTGAAAATGCTGTTCATACCTTTTGGAAGCTTCCAGGCCCAGTCCAATAATTCTGTGTGTGTGTGTGTGTGTGTGTGTGTGTAAAGGGGATGATTATAATCAGAGTTATTTTCTGGATCCTAGTTCTTATCTCTGTGAGGATGTCTGTTGCTGTTCTGTTAGCTTCACCCTCCCGGTCACACAAATGTTGAACTCACTGCTAATCTTGGTTTCCACTAAAGACACAACAAAACAAAACAAAGCAAAAAATAATAAAAATAATAAAAACTACACTAAAGGCCTTTCTTTACATACAACTCTTAAGCTTTTCTTTTTAAGTTCCAGTGAGAACAAGGAGGACTTTTACCCCTGCAACGTGACTCACTCGAAACTCAGCAGTCAGCATCCCTGTTCTTAGAAGTTCTATCAATCTTTCACAGTGTGCTGTGTTCTCGTTGCTGCACTGCTGTACATTAAGGCCATTAAATATTGGTTCTTTGGGAGAGACAAGCTAGCTATTTACCAAATCCATTTCTTCTTCTTGGGTATATATTTCTAGATGACATTTCCCAGCTTTGAAATTTAAAATTAAATTATTACTTGGAAGTGAAAGTACTGTCTGGCACTGCTGTGTCTTAAATCCCTATGTGTCTTAAATCCCTGTGGTGGAAAATACGGCTGTTGCCTCATGTCTTAAAATTATTGTTTCATACATTTTGACTAATTTTTCTATTTAATTAAAGAGGGAAAGTAAATTTCATCCCTGTCATTTCATTTTGGCTGAAAGAGGAAGTCCACGGGACATTGCTCACAGGGGCTGCCCGAGCTCTTGACCCCCGCTTTGGCCCTGGGTGAGGAGTGCTGGCACGCGCACTGCAGTTCCTCTCCAGCCCTTGACCTACGTACATACTCTCCCCATGGGACTCACTGAGCGTGCTCCCCAGAAAACCACTCGCACCCAAGTCTTCATCTTTAGTTCCGTCCACTGGGGCATCCCACCTGGAAAAAAAACTTCTCTTAATTCTGCATATTCTTTGCCATCCACTTACTCACTTTACATGAACATTCAGAAGGTCATGTAGAAGGTGGTAGAGGCCAAAAAAGAAGGAGGCCTGGGCGCCTGAAGGAGAGGCACCTCCTTCGTCACAGACTGCTATTTGACCTTGACGTCAATGAGAAATAGACTCCTGTTGTGTTTGAATACACGGGGCATACGTTTGTGTGAATGTATAGGAGTGTATTCAAACATATCTCTATTAAATTTTGATTGAATTTATTGGGGTGACTAACTAATAAAATTATATAGTTCAGACATACATATTTGACAGAGAGATACCATACACACATACACCAACACATCAGACAAACACTGATAATGTTAGAGTAGCTAGCATTACGTCTATTATCATAGTTTATGGCTCTCTGTCAGGCATTTCTATTCCAGGTGAGTTAAAAACTGTCTCAGGGACCCAAGCTCCACCACCACTCATGCAATGGCTGCCATCGAGGAGGGAAGCCTGGGTCTGGTGCTCAGGCGTTGTCCCCTTGCAAGACCCTGCCACCTTCCATGATGGGGCATTGGTGTTCAGCCTGAGCTTGAGGCACAGGTCTCCACACTCAGGAGAACTGCCATTTGTCTGTCTTCTCACTGCCCCTGCCCTGGAGTGGGGCCACAGCTGGTAGAAATAGATCTTGGAGCAGTGTGGTTTGAATCATGTCCTAATATTTGCCATCCAGATGTTCATAATTCTTCTTCTTTTTATTATTTTTAAACTTTATTTTTTAGCATGTTCTGAATAGCTAGATGTATTTCTGGGATTCCTATACTGTTACAATTTTACCCAGGAAAAGAAGATTTATAGAATTATCATTCTCTGACTAAAGTCATAAAAGTAGTTAGTGCTAGAAAAAGAGATTTAACACCAGGGTTGTTATTACAAATATAAATAAATAACAACAATACCCAAACAAGATGCTTTTTGTCCTAATACTGTAGTCGGTTGCATTCCATGAACAAAATTATGAAATGATGACTTCTTCAAGTGGCTGAGTAAAAGACAATGGGTGAGAATGGTAGAAAACAAAGCTGGAAAAGTAATTTGGGTACTTTATCATCTTCTTAAATCTTAGCCTACTTTGGGGTTTACCTAGGAAAGCTTTTAATTGTAACTCTCAAAGGAAACCAACATATTAGTAGATTTGTGTGTATATTTCAATTTCTAATAGATTTCCTTTTCTTCTTCTTTATAAGTGTAAGGAACATTTTCTTTAAGAGTATTGAACCTCATACCCTTTATTCTCTCCTTCAGCATGTGGCTAATTCCCTTTTGAATGTTCCCTCTTCCCCTCTAGCTTTAATATAGTTTCAGATGTATAATTACGCCATTAAGTGGAGCAGCAGGGGACGATCATGAATTTCTTCCCCTTCCATGCCCTGAAAGGGTTCAATGTATATGCTTCTCCTAGTTGTCATGTAGAAGTGGGTTAAGATGTCTCCAGACCTTGGACGGAAAGTTAAAGTAGGAGGAAGCAATATGACATAAGAAGCAATATGAAATGGATGGGATCAGCTTCTGGCATGTGAGTTATTTTCAGAGATCTGTTCATCTTTGATTAATTGGAAAATACCTAATTCCAATTAAGTTTTTCTAAGTCATTGTGTCATGAAAAGTATGACCGAAGTCAAAGGAATATTTTGTGACTCCATCAAGTTCATTGTAAACTCTTTTTCCTTTTTATTTATTTATTTATTTTTAGAGAGGGAAGGGAGGGAGAAAGAGAGAGAAACATCAATGTGCAGCTGTTGGGGGCCGTGGCCTGCAACCCAGGCATGTGCCCTGACTGGGAATCGAACCTGTGATGCCTTTGGTTTGCAGCCCGTGCTCAATCCACTGAGCTATGCCAGCCAGGGCAAGTTCATTGTCAACTTAATGAAGGAAAAAAGTTCTAGTAAAAAGAGACACTGTCTAAGTGGACAAGGAAAGATGAAAGTGTAGATTTAGGAAGAATTCATGAATTTTTATTCCGGGTAGGCACAGAAGTTCTTGAAATGCTGCATTATTTTCAGCAGGGCTATATCCTCAGTTGCACGGTCATTTTTTTAACTTCGAATTTTACCATAACATGAACTAAATATTTCTCAAAATGATCTTTCTTCATCTGCTCAGGGTCCGTGTTGACCAAAGAAGACTTCAAAGATTAACTTCATTTCCACAGTACATTGAGCACAATGGAGAGTGGGCACTGGCATTTCAGGAGCTAAACAGAGATAAATTTGCATTCTTCTTTAGTACGTCATTAGAGTTAGCCTCTGACTGATTTCATTCAGTGCTGTGTTCTCTAGAAAACATGGAGTTTTCAGATCAGCCTGTCATCTGTGGGGAATCAAGGAAACAAAAAGGCAAGGCTGGGAGTCTAAAGGCGCTGGCTGGGCTCACAGTGAAATCTTGCCCCTGATAACTGTGTGACCTCAACAGTGCACTTTTACAATGTTTTGGGGGTTTTTTTTTTGCTTTCTTGTCCACATAGCTCTTTTGTGAAACCGTGTTTAAACCCTGAAAGCCTGCTGAAAAATTATGTATTTATTCGAAGGCCCATATTCTAAAAGTTCACTGAAAAACATAAACAATACAGAATGTACTCATCAGTGCTTATTTCACTACTAATGAAAACATCAGCAGATAATTCTATGTTCCATTTTTAACTCTGGTTTTAGAGACAACAGAATCATATCTTAAGGATAAAGAGAAAGATGAGAGGAAAATGAAAGCCGTCAGCTTGCACACTGCATTTCTTATTGAGGGGAAGCCAGAGAGGTAAGAAGAGCTTCAGTAGTACTGCTTATATCAGTAGATAGACTGTTTAAATAAAATAGCACCTAACTACATTTGTCGTCTTAGGATTTGGCATCGTCCCCGGGTGTAGCTCCTTAGAGCATTCCATTTTGAACTGCCCACGTAAAGTTGAGAGATGACCTCCCACACCTCCCATATGGTCTCAGGATGCGACTCTAGTCCAAGTCGAGCTGCTCGCCACAGTAAGAACGGCCCGTATAGTTCATCAATCTTGCTAATGAGCTGACGACTGGCCTCTCTCTGGTGTGACATCCTGGCATCCTTGATCTTTTACAGAAAGAAATTAGTGCTGGCATTTGGTAGAAAGCTCCAAATGGGCTTAATTGGAATTTTTCAGGGTAAGATAGAATGTTCAATTCTTGGCTTAATGATGATGCGGGGACTCTCAACATACCAGACTTCAGTTCAGTTAAGGTAATTACGTGGGCAAAATGAAAGTGCAATTAGGCTATTCCAGCCTCTACTAAGTGCAATTATTGAGAACACTAACCTGGAAAAAATAGGTTTGTTCTTTGGATTTTGCTCTTTTAATTTTATTCGTCTTTATGGTTTGCTCCTTTTATTTTCACAAAGGGGTAGAACTCTCCAAGACACAAGTGTGGTGACTGCTGAGGTGGGTAGGAAAATATATGGGGGATAAATGATGATGGAAAAAAATAAAATAAATTAAAAAATAAAAAATAATTTCAAATATTTTCCTTTTATAAGAAACATGGTGTTAACAAGCAGATCTAAAATACATGTATCAAAGGAAGATAGTTTTAAGTATTCCCCTCTCTTGTAAACAATAAAGTAAAATACATGAAAACACATATTTGCATGTGCTATTTGTTGAACTAAAGGAACACTCAGGATGTAGAAAAGAAAACAAATTGTCATGCAAGTTTAATAATTTTGGCCAGGTTGGTAATTTCCAGGTTAATGACTGGCACATCAATTGCTCTGTCACAAAATAAAACTGTCCCAGTGTCTGGGCCACGAGATTGTTCATCTGATCACTGTGGCTCTGAGAAGGACTGAATGAGGCTGACTTTATGACAAGTCCTAGACGGTGGCAATGACTGTAAAGGGGAAAATATAGACCTGACAATTTTAGTGTGCCTGAGAAATACAAAGTAATATCCATTTCTGCACTGTCAGTTTGACAGAGTTGCTAGTTAAACAAAAGTACACACTGGCAAGTAAGTCTGAATTTGTTTAAAATTTGGTGATGGTAGCATCTTTCATGGCAGAAGATTAATGTGAGAAGAGACAATGGTCCTCTCACGTGTTTTTTGCTGCGGTTGTACTAACCCAGCCCGTTTGAAACACGCTATGTCATTAACAATCTCATTGCGATTCCTTTTAAACCACCAATTGAAAGGCCTTGGTAGCAAAAGAATATCATACTTCTTTTTTTTCAGTGACATACATTTATCTAAGTATAGAAAGTAAAGCTGAAAAGCTAAATTACTACTTTTTCTAAATGGCATTTTGGAACATGTACTTTTTCAAAAGTGTTCACCCATTTCACTATTTTTCCAATGTTATGAGAAATTTTATTCTGCTGAGTCAACTGCATTTGCTAAGTAACAAAATATTCATCATGTACCCTGGATATTAATTCTATATTATTTGATTAATCCATATTACAATTTACAAAGTAAGGGTCACTCTTGTTTTATTTCATATAGGAGAAAACGGAAGGTTAATTTGCTCAACATTGTGCAACTATTAGGTGGATTAAGCGATGAGTCTTTTTCTTTCTCAGGAGAAGCATGTGCAGAGTTAACAGTGTACAGGCTGAAGTTAGATTTAGATTGGAATTCTTATTTCATCACTTACTAGTTATGCAACATTGAGCAAGATACTTCATTTGCTTTTCTAACCCTCAATGAGTTAGTTCATCTCTAACAGGGGACAATAATAGTATCACCTCCTGGGATGCATTCATAGGGTTTATATGAGATACTGCATACAATCTTTCAGGTGCCAGGCCTGGAAATTTTGAAATTCTAAAAAAGTAGTTATATTTTTACAGGTACAAAGCTAGCAGAAATTGAGCCCAGGCAAAGTACTCGGTGTTTTGAATTTGCTGGTGCACTCTTTTTAAAACAATATTTTATTTATTTATTTTGGACAGAGGGGAAGGAGGGAGAAAGAGAGGGAAAGAAATGAGCATGTGCAGAAACAAACACCAATCCACTGCCTCTCACATACACCCCCAACTGGGAACCAGGCCTGCAACCCTGGCATGTGCCTTGACCAGGATCAAACCTGGTGACCTTCTGCTTCCTGGGACAATCCCCAGCCAACTGAGCGACCAGGCACCTACCCTATGTCTTTAACTGCAGCATTAAGGCCATTTGGCTGGTCATTCAGGATGATTGCTCTATATTTTGGTTGCAATTCCAGTTTGGTCCCGGGAGCAGGTAAGTGTAGCTTCCACCTACCCCACCACGTCTTGGTCCTGGTACTCGGCAACTCAGTTCTAAAGTACCTAAACTATACACGGAGCAGCAAGGACAATGTTTTCATATTATGATATAAGACTCAATTTAAAGAAGGGAATAAACTTAGAATTCATAGTCAGGAACAAAACTAATTAAAACCATACACCTCAATTCTAATTTATCAAATGTTAATTTCATGTTGTTTTTTTCCCTCTGATTTTTATTGTCTTTAAAATAACTTTTATTAAGACATTATGATTCGCAATTTAACATATGCTTATTCATTATATAGCACTATTTTATAGCCTCAACTTTCATTTACACATCCCACAGATAGGTATTAAGCACCTACTGTATTCACACCGCTGTGTCAGGAACTATGAGGCAACTGACCAGGCCCGCCATGTGGTCTGTTCTCATGGAAGCTATATTCTATCATACGAGATGCTGAATAAGAGACGGTGATGCTCTGAGGTACAAGATGACCGAGATGACCTGCATCCAGTCTCAGATAAAAGCTTCCTGAGAGAAATGGCATTCATACTGAGAACGTGAAGGAGGAGAGGGAGATAGAAAAGCCACGAGGGTTGAGGTGGACTTGAGAACATCGCAGAGGGCGGATTAGCCTGGGCAGAGAACACACCTAGGCAGAGGTGTCCGCAGTTTGGTGTCTCCGGGCCACACTGGAAGAGCTGTCTTTGGTCACACATTAAATATACTGAGACATGTAATCACAAAAAAATCTCATAATGTTTTAAATAAATGTATGATTTTGGGTTAGGCTGCACTCATAGCCATCCTGAGACCCATGCGGCCTGCAGGCCGCAGGTTGGACACCCCTGGTTGAGCCTTTCAAACATGGGAGGCTCTTGAGCCTTTACGTCAGGGAACAAACGAATGGCATTGAGAGTTTTCACAGTGGGCATGACATGCAGGGCTGCTGCATGTTGTACATGCGATTGTGCGTGCAATGGCATGAACCAGAGGACATTTGAGTGAGTGCTCTTCGCACTGTGTTCATCCTATATTTACATATTTATTATGGATATTTTCTGGTAGACAGTGATAAAACATCTTATTCAAACAAAGCAAGTATTTCATAACAAATTTTTGACAGATGGAAGTAGTTTATCTTAAGAAAAATGTCCTTCAAAAATTCACAGGAAGGCAACGCATTGGGGCCAGGAGCAGGCTCTGGCTGGATGGGTTTGCACGGTGAAACACCCCTCCGTGGTGAACATCTGGAGAAGGCATTGGAGGAAGGCAGAACTGGATGGGGGCTACCGCTGAGGGGACTCTTGCTTTGTCCACAAGAGAAATGGTGGTGGTTTGCATTAGGATGGTGACATGATGGTTAAAGAAGAATGGATTTGAGAGATATTTAGTGAATAGAATTAAAAGATGCAAATTGGAGAATCCAGATTAATGTCACTTAACTTATCAATTACAGGTCTGATTCTAAGAGAAATGAGTCATTTATTTAGCTCTCGGACCTTTAGCTGTTGTTTCTCAACCTCTGAAAACCTTTCTAATTCCAAGTCAAGGGACCCCCTTACCAAGATTTGACTTCCTTATTCAGAATGTGAACGCATCTCTTAGTGTTCTGCTTCAGTTGGCTTTGGCTTTTGTTTGCTGCCAAAACAATGGAAAACTACTATGCAGTTGGTGTCTGTTATAATCTTCAGTTTGCATTTGACCATCACATTTCACAGCTGCTGAATAGCAAGGTTTCCCATAATTACACCCTCCCCTTCCCTCATGCTTCCAGAAGCTTAAGCTCCTGATTTTCCATGGAAACTCATTTGGTTATTTTCCTTTAATTATCATAAACTCTTCAATGCCTTTTGAATTTTTCTTCTATTCTCTGACTTGAGTTTCATTGCCTTCTAACTTGGAAATAACTGTAAATACCATTAACCTGCTGCTGTCTTCTGTCTCATCATTGATGACAATGTCGAATATTTGGTGACTTGACATCCACCATGACCAGGAGGAAGGCAGCACAACACACACCCAGCTCACAGGCTGTGCAATTGGAAACTCGACTCCTCTTTAGGCCTTTGTTAACATTACTTATCGTTATTCTGCCCTGGCTGGTGTGGCTCAGTGGATTGAGCACCAGCCTGTGGACCAAAAGGCTGCTGGTTCAACTCCCAGGGAGGGCACATGCCTGGGTTGCAGGCCACAGCCCCCAGCAACCGCACATTGATATTTCTCTCTCTCTCTCTTTCTCCCTCCCTTCCCTCTCTAAAAAAATAAAATAAATAAAATCTTTAAAAAATTATTTATCATTAGTGTTAATAGCAACCTAATTCTCACTAAATAACTTTATTAAAAATAATAAACATCTCATATACGTTCAAATGTCAGTTATAAGTTTCTTTTTAATTATCTACATAATTGAGCAGAAAGTTACTTTACCTAAAATGTTTAAAGCCCAACCATTTTACTAGATTTTTAAAATAACTTGAAATATATCCACTTATTTGTATAATTTCTAATTAAACTGAAATGATAAAATTAGACTTCTCATTTGACTTTTTGTTTGACTTTTGTAGTTTCATTCACAAGAGGAAAAAATGATGCCATAATAAATTCTAACCAGAAACTTACTAGCAAATAGAAACAACCTACAAATCTCCCAATGACATCTGATTGGGGTCATATTTACTACATGACACGATGACTCCTGATGGTCAAATGGTGACCCGAGGCACAGCTGCCATTGACCATTTTAGATTTTAGTGTTTGCTTCATACATTGCATATTAGCAATAAAGACTATGAGAAATATATTTTAATAATGAAATTATAAATAAAAATAATGGGGATCTCTGGTTAACACACCGTTAAAAGATTGTTCAAAAAGGAAGAAAAAGAGCAGAACTAAACTATTCCGTGTAATTGAGCTTTTAACTGCACACAATTCTCCACCGTGAACTCTCTATTAGGAAATATTTTCCCATTGCAGGTGATCACAGCCGTTTAATATCCTTTCTCCCATTTTCCTTGATGTCTACTCTTTGTACATTTAGTCATTAAATTTTGTCAAATGGTCAGATTGGAAAAATAAAATAGAATTGCACATAAAGCCATCTCATTTATTGTATGCATTCACTAAAAAGAAATGTGGCGGTAGGAAAATAATTGTCCCAAATACTCTGAAGAGTATATGTAGATTTCTATTATAAATTCCTGTCTAACTTCCATTTATACAATTGCCTGAGTCAATTATATTTTAACCACACAAATGAATATACTTCCTGAAAATTACTTGGCTTTGCCTCTCCTTTCAGCTAAGATGGGATCTTGCTGGGGCATTGTTCCATTTCATTGAGAATTCTGGAGCAATGCTTCAGAGAAAGCGTTGTCACAGAAAACCTTCAGGTCTAGCCTGAAATCCAGGATCAAGGTTGGCTGGAAGAATTTTAGAAAAACTTTGGTTCAGAACCCAGTCAAGCAGACAAGGGGCAGGAGGGACAAAGGGACATTCTCAGGAAATGGAAGGACATAGTGAGGTAGTCAGGAAACATCCAGGCCAATAGCTAGATATTTTGGAAGTTCAAAGAGCAGAGTCATGTAACGGAAGACCAGGTTTGAAGAATGAGAATATTTAAGAAAGATTTTAAAAGATTAGTCAGAAAAGTTTTTGCTGAATACCTCTGGTTGAGTGCATCCACCAATAAGCTTCAAGAGCCTTTGTGAGCCTCCTGAATAGGCATGTGAAATAGAGTGTGTGTGGTCCTGGCCCATGTGGCTCGGTTGGTTGGAGTGTCGCTTCTTAACTGATCCGCATGCATGGGAGGCAACTGATCGATGTTTCTCTTTCCCAAATAAATGTTATTTCTCTCCTTTCCTCTCTCCCATCCTCTCTCTCTAAAAGCAATAAAAAATGTCCTTAGGTGAGGATTTTTAAAAAAGTAAAAATAAAAATTGTGTGTGTGAGAGAGAGAAAGAGAGAGAGAATATACATTATTTTCCCTGGCAAAACATTTCATAGCTTTCATTAGATTTTCAAAGGGGTCTCTCAAACCACTAAAACCACAGTGTTTTAAAGGGTCTCCTGGAAGCTAAGGGTGTGAATGATCTTTAAATTGTGGTATCTGAAAGGGAAATATGTGTAAGAAACACAGATTTACTACCACACATTGATGAAGACCAGTAGCGACCTCAAATAAGGGAAATATAACCACCAGCCAAGCAAATGTGTAACACTGATGTTCTGTGTATGGTGAAAATGTATATTCCACTCATAGTAATCTACACTTCTGAATACCATCTGCATTCTATAGGAGGCAATTAAATGAGAAAAAGTAACCTAAATGTTGGAGCCATAAAATACTATTATGTGCTAAACAAATACATCCATAAAAAGTACAAGAAGGTAGTTCAGTCAGCTTAGTTAGCAATAAGGAAGCAGACAAAACTCCGATGCAATCAGCCACTTTTAAATGTCCTACTGTGGGAAGTGCTGTTAAATTTACAGATTCTCATTACAGGTGACACTGAATTTTCTGTTTTCACGGATTTAGGTCACATAACAGCGCTGCAAAATTTCCTTCTCTCTTCAAACTTCAGTTAAATTTTCTCCAAAGTGATATATCTGCGGGTGATTTCAGCAAAATTGATGTATTTGACGTGCAATTAACTCTCAGATCTAATTATGTTACTCAAATAGCTTTTTCATTGGGACATTGACCCAATATAGATGTATATTATTTCCAAGAGGTGTTTTATGTCATTGGATATTGCTTCAAGTTATTGAAGTAGTTACTGATATCAGAAACAAATTATATAGATTAAGTTAATTAAATATGCATTTTCAGAAAAGTGAAGAAAATATGCACATGAGACATTTAATTGTATCAGTTTAGCCATTAATTTACAATAAGAACTCAGATTTGTGTATGCCAAGCTGTATATGTATAATTAGCATATCTTATTATGGTGGTACTCTAATGGTTTAAAAGAGGGAATATTTTTTTGAAAAAGGTTTATTTCACATCGGTGATATAACTGGCCTGAATTGAAATTACACAGGAAATATGGCAAAATACAAAACAATTTAAAATAATTTCTCTATTATTCTGAAGGCTCCTGTGGTTAGCTAAAAATAACCATTTCAAACTAGAGCACACTGATGATTTAAGTTTGTTTATTCCTTATTTTCCCATTGTTTCTCACTAAAGTGTATACCTTCCCACTATTTAAAAATAAATGAGATAATATAATTAGATTTTTATTTAAAAGCCAGCAAAATTCTTTTATTATCATTTTATTCTGGTTTTATTACATTGAAATTTAAATGAAGGGAAAATTGAAAAAGAAATAAAGATAATTGATAAATAGCAGAGAAGAGTGAAAAATAAGAAGACTGCTTTAGGCTACTAATTAAAAGAGACAAGATAATTTGCAACGGGTGTGGGTTCACGAACAAAGTGAAAAGAATAAATAAATTATCCTTGATGGAAATTAAGACTGTTTTTAGTGGTAATTTTTATATTAGAATGTAAGTATGACTCTAATTAAAATAATACTCACAGTTGTCAAGTAGAAATATGCCTGTGAAATTAGCTTATTAACAAGACTCATACTTTTTCCAAAATATTCTTGTACCATTATCCTGAAACACTAGAATATATTTAGTATTTGGATCCCATTAGAATGGTATAAAGATTTCATTCCAAAGGGTATCTAAAACCTTTCCCCAAAGCACATAATTTCCATAAGACTAGTTGAAAATGTTCTTTTTATATTCTTACTGTTCAGTTTTATTATTTATTTGTTTGTTCCTTATTTATTTTTAAAAACTTCATTCCCTAATGATTAAGGAGAGAGTCAAGAACTCTTTGTTGACCCTCTAATAATATTTATTAGTTACCAGCTATAATTTTTGCTATTACTTTATTTATTGATATTAAAGAGAGAAAGGAAGGGAGGGAAAAGAGAGAGAGAAATATGGATATCTTGTTTCACTTTTCATTGGCTGCTTCTTGTATGTGCCCTGACTGGGGATCAAACCCACAACCTTGGGGTATGGAGATGACATTTTAACCACCTTGAGCTACCAGGCCAGGGCCTGGTGCTCAGTTTTAAACACGTGCAATATTGTTGGTATTTTTTTTTCCCTTTAAACCAAGAGGCTGTATTGTGGACAGCTTAAATGTATGATATAATGGTTTGTACAATTTCATATCACAGAGATATTCTTGAGAAAGAAAAGAACTAACATGTTTAAGTACCAGCTCTCAATATTGTCTGTTATCTTCTCTAATTTACAAAATCCCTGTGAATTCATTACTGTAATTATTATTATTATTATAACCATTTTACACATGAGGAAACTGAGGCTAAGAAAGGCTATATATGTATTAACATTTTCAAATCAGCATAATTAGTACATAGCAATAATAGCACATTGACTTTCAACAGCAAAATTGGCAAACTGAAGAAAACTAAGAATGTTTTGGTTTCCCTTCTAGTAGTAAAATAATTGATTGAGTAAAATATTAAGTAGTTAAATCTAATCTCATTAATCACTTAAAGATATATTAATTGGAATAAAAATTTAATATTTTAAAAATCATATCTTTCCATTATATATAATACATGATTAGAGCAAGTTTGGAATCAAAGAAATAAGGAGAAAACACACAATATAAAAAAACCCAAAGAAAGCCTCTCAATATTTTATGACATTCCTTTCAACATTCTATATTTCTTTTCATTAGCTTTTGTTTTTTCTGTTTTTTTTTTAATTTGTTTATTTGTTTTGTGTTCTTCTTTTAATATTTGTGATCACACTGTATGGTCAATTTTTTTTTTTACTTAACTATGTGTTTAATCCTGTTTCCAATTTATTTTAAGCCCTTTATAAACATACATTTAATAGATTATAAAAAATTATGAGTAAATGTACACTTTACTTAACCTTTGAGGCACATTTCATTTCATTTTTAATAGGTTCTCAAGTTCTGCTATTATAAACAACAGC